>NW_020955684.1:3603-4300 GCF_003031625.1 Empidonax traillii
GACAGGACTAATTATCAAAGATCACATAATTAATTAATTACATAATTAATTTAATAATATGGACACTATGTCTCAGTTCATAACTTCAAACCAGGGGCCCCTTTAGTTTAACAAGAGCTGTGCAACTTCCTTTCTGTTCCCCATATCCTCTCTTGCGATTCATATGGGTTTGGTTTTGGTGGCACAGCACAGTGCTTTCAAACTCTGATGGCAGAGGCTGTGCCAGCCACCACTGAAATTTATTCCTCTTTCCTATCGAAGCCAATTTTGCTCCTGGAACAGCTCCTGCCTGATTTAATAGATTCTTCTAAGAAATCCTTAAACCTGTTTCTTGCCATGCTTTATTACTGCTGCCTCTCTTCATGAAGACAGATTGCTAAAGACTATTCTGCAGCTGACTCTAGAGTGAAGACAATTAGAGAAAAGCCTTAATAGAAATAGCTAGAGGTTGCTGGATTGACACCTAAGAGAAGCACCCTTAGTAAAGACAACTGTTGTATGTACACCATGAGCTGCCAGCAGACTTTGCCTTAAGATAGAATCCCTCCAAATTCAATACCCAGTGTTCTGTCATTTAATTATTATGCACATCTTCATAAACCCTGCTATCTGAATTTCCACTCTGGAAGAGTTTTGAAAACTCGCACCCTTCAAGAGTTTTTAAACAGGGTCCTTTAATGTGTGTTGGAGAAAAGCA
>NW_020955684.1:8063-23557 GCF_003031625.1 Empidonax traillii
GCATGGACAGAGCTATATGTAAACCCCTCTGGAAATATTCTACATCAATTTGACATCTATGTCTTATGGAATTTCATAATCAAAAAGTGCATGGAAAAAAACATTTTCACTAAAAAAAGTCCTTCCTGCACAATCCTGATACTTTTTTTTCAGCTCTAATTTTAATACTTTTCTAATTTATTAAATGTGTGCAAAGGCTTTGAACATCTCCAAACTCTCTTTCTTTATCTAACAGCTGATCCAACAACAGAACAATCCTGTTGTTCCTGGCTTATGAGTGGTATCAAATAAACAGATATTAAGGAATCCCTGGACCATAATATTCCTATAACGTACATTTTTAAGAAGTCACAACTGGGAGAATCTAAAATTCTTTTTTTTCCAGGAACCCTCCCCAACAAAAGACATAAGGAAAAGACAACTCCAGAGATTTTTGTTCAACTGCAAGTGTAAACATAGGGCCATTGCTGCTATCAAATATAAGAACGATATCGCCTACCTGATTTGGGCTTTTGTTCAGCGTAGTGGCCAAGGAAACAAAGGTTTTGCTTGATGGTCCTTTTCTCTGACATTCCAGTAAAATTTCTCGGTCATCATTTCTAGAGCAAAAATGCATTTTTAAAATATTAATACACATAGCTGTGTTCATGCACACAAACAAAATAATACACACAGGCATTTATAAAGTTTTGAGTATTTCCAAACCACAGAACAGGAGTACAAACAGCAGCAATGAATTTACAGAGCACCCTCTCCTCTACCAGGACAGAGAAACAGAGTTAGTACGAACAAGTAGTAATGCAGATTATGCTCCACAAATACAAAGGGCAGGATTATTACAACAGAGTTAGCAACAAGCCAAAGTTTTTGGAGTTTTAAGATTCTAAAGTAGACATTTAAACTCGAATGGAAAGGAAGTCATAAATTTGACAGGGGTCAATGGTTCCAGGTGGGTTTGCCTCAGTTTGCAAGGCTAAAGAGCAGATTTCATGTAGGGCCCACTGCCATTCAAAGATTGCCCAGAGAGGTGTTTGACTTCTATAAGTGGCTTACTGTAACAAACATACTCAGAGCACATCTGCTGTTCACTTGAGAATAAAGAACCTGGAGGCCAATTCTTTAATGTGAGTCACTGATTTGTTGTCTCATTAATGAATTTAGGCAAAATGTACATAGACACAGTCTTTATATTCCGCTGAAACCTGTCATATTCCGATAAACTACATTTAATTTCTTCCACTTCAAGAAAAAAATGTAATGACTACTTATTTAAATAAAGTTGGGTTTTTCAAGTATTGTTCTAAAATAGACAAAAACTGTGACACTGAAAACTTAGTCATATTCCTGTGGAAAACTGTGACAGACTGTTCCTACCTCGTTGGTTTGTACATTAAAAATCACATTAGCTCTTACTGTCCTTTTTTCCACGAAGAAGTTAATTTTCTTTCAAGATGCTACCCAGAAACTTACTTTATATCTGAACTACAGTTTAGACAAGCCTGTTCTGAAAATCTCAGAAGCCCTTTATAAAGCATCGATTGCGTTGAGTTGTAGCAAGAATAGCAAAACCTGCCAACTATAGTTTCTTAAAAATAAGAATACACCACAATAATTTTGCATGCATTGTCAACACATACAGTCATCTCACTTGTCACCCACATCCTGTCCTGCTAATTGGGGCTTTATGGGTTGAACTGTTGACTGGTACATTTCTGCAGATTGAGCAGCCTAGGCCCCAAAACAAAAAACTGCTCTCATGCCTTCTTAGTGAAGGAAATCAAAGACCTCCATCCCCTACCAAGCCTGGCTGGAATTTCTGGACAGCAAAAAATACGGGTAGGGGAAATAAAAACTACAAACAGTATAATACAGGTCTTGTTATTTGTTAAGGCATGTAAGTTTTAAAAAGCAAAGTGAAGAGGACACTTTCTTTGGGAGTTCTGGGTAAGTGATGGACATCAATCTCACAGAGCCATCCTGCATAGACAGGAGGCTCCCACTCCACTATTCACAGCAGGATGTAGAACTAAATAACGTCAGTCATTGGCTAAATATCCTTCTCTTCCCTCTCTCCAGTATATCACATAGTTAAAAAAAAAAAGCTAAGCCACTCAAACAGATCAAATAAGAAATTACCTTGTCCAGGAAACTACTACCTCTCCCTTCTTTTTAATGATGTTTTTGGCATACAGGCTAGGTGATGATGGAGATGAAACCAAAGGAGAAGAGTCTTTGTTCTGCTGCAGCTCATTCTTATTGGAGCATTGTTTGGGTGGTGAATTTATTTCTTCAGACTTGGCATTACTTTCATCGCTCCCCTCTCCTCCTGAGTCAGTTTCTTTTCGTTGCCTTTTTGAGTTGAAATTATCTTTGATAGCCTCCTTTTTCCTCTTTTTACTAGTTTTATCCTCTATACTTAACTGGCACTCTCCATCAGTCTTTGAAGAGGGTTTTGTTTCAAGATTACATTCGCCTGCTAGACTCTCACTGGAAAGCTCTTCTGTTAAGTCTATAGATGCACTGAAGCATTCTTTCAGTTCTTCCTTTTTATCACTGACTTCTGGGTTTCCTGTAGAAGTTGGCTGTGTCCCATTATCTGCTCTGGATTCCACTGCAGGACATGAAGTTCCACTGACAATATCATCTGCTAAGTTTATGTATGACTTCATGCTGCATTCAGCAGGAAAAGAAGCTTGAGATCTAACATGCATTTCAGTCACGTTTTTGGATACTTTCAACTTGTGTGCCTCAGACTGCTCAGGGCTTTTATCTGGGCTTTCAGTGTCGCAGCTCTCTGTGTTTGAGGGCCCAAGCAAACCAGTAGTTTCTTCCTTTCCAATACTATTATGTGACTCCTTTGGAACCTGAGGTAAGGCACGGTTTTGTTCATGTTCAGCCCAGACATGAGGCAACTGATCCATCTCAACCACATTTGGTTTGACAGTTTCTTTCACAGTGGCTGCTGTGGCACTCTGACTGCCCCTTTCTTTTCCCCCAGTTCTTATTTCTTCTTTTCCAATCTTTGTTGGGGATGTCTGCACCTCCTTCACTGAAGTCATGCGATCAGATGCTGGTGAGGCAGATGGCATTGCACGCCTGATCTTCACAATGAAATGATCATTGGATTTCTCCATGATTACTGCTTGCATTGGTAGGGTGGGGCAACACTGAAAACTGGGAGCAATGGGCCGACTTGTCCACGATGATGAACAACTTGATTTACTGCTTGAGTTATCCGATTCTAAGGCCAAATGAATGTCTTGTTCAGTGGCATCCTCCTCTCCAAGAAGTGCATCTTCACTGTAATGTGCACTGACAACACCCTCGGGAGTTGAGCCAGAATTATTCTCAGGTTTTAGGAAGCTGAGGTGAGCATCTGATTTCAAAGGTGATGGGATAGTTAAAGAAACAGCCAAATCTTCAAGAAGGATAGAAGAAACACACGATTTATTCTTCTGTAAGTTACATTCATCTTCTTTGCATGAAGCTGCGTTTGTAGAAACCTCAAACATACAGCTCTCATCCAGCACATCTGGATCAACAGGCATATGAGTCCTGGATGCTAATGAGGGAGCTCTTACAGGTGAAACAACAGTCCAGTTAATATCCTCTTCTGGTTTAGATTCCACACATGCCTCCTTTGGAGCAATCTCCTGCCCCAATTCTACAGCATTACCTCTGCATTTGTGACTGCCTAAAAACGGTTTTTCTGGAGTCCTGAATTCACACTCATTTCTGTTGATATTGCCACCATTTTTTTCCAAGAGATCAGAACCTTGTAATAAGCTTTTGAAAATTTCACCCATTTGAGCATCACTTACAAGATTAAATGTAAGACTGGATGCTTGCTGTTCTGTGAGAAGCTCATAACTAAGATCAGACTTGTTAGCATCTCTGGATAGCTGGAATCCTTCTTTTTCATATTTAACAGTCTTCAGTGGAGTAAGAGTGCCTTGCAAATTATTCTCTTTAGAGAAGTGCACTTTAATTTGAGAATTCCTTGTGTTATCAATGGAGTTAAGACATTTTGTAAAGGCAGTTTTTGGCGCACCTGTTTTATTTTTCTCATGGTGACACTTGGGTTGTTGATAATCCACAATCTGCTTTGAAATGATAAATTCTTCAGGCTTTTGAGAACTGGCCTTCAGGGACTTTTTTCTTGATCTCTGCACATCATTTTGAAGACCAATCTTGTGGTTTTGCTTTCCTGCCCTTTCAAACTTCCCCTCCTCACTCCCATTTCCCACATCACAAAGCTTTATTATAATTCTCCTTATCTTTTCAAATAAGTAATCAAGCTGTTCATCTACAAATTTCCACAACTGTTTTTTCATATCTGATACTTGCTGTTCAAAAAGACGGTCCACTATTGCATTCTTTTTTACTTTTTTAAGTTTAGACTCTATAATATCACAGATACTCAATTTTAATGTATCACCTAATGTACACATCTTGGAAAAGTTCAAGTATCTTATTAATGCTGTAAAATTTATAATACCAGATTCTATAATTCTGTGAAAATGCTGAACTGGGAAGTGTACCTTGAACTTCATGTAACTCTTCCTCATCTGTTTTCGTACAGCTCTTAGCATCTGCATGATTTCTTGTATATTTGAAGGTTCAACAATAACATGAACTATTTTTTCAAGACAAGCAATGCTCACAGTTTTGTTCTTCTTCATATCCCTTGAAGATCTGACTTTGAAAGTCTGACTTTTATGCCTCTCTCCGTTCTTCTTTGTGCTTACTTTCACAGAAATGAATTTTCCATTATCTTCATTGCAATGCACAGTTTTGCTGTTTTGATTCTGCGGACTGTTGGCCAAATTTCGTGTCTCAGAAGAAGCTTTTGGTCTTGACTTTTCCGTATTTTGAGAACCTCTTTCTGGTTTAGATTCTTCTTCATCGCTACTTACAATTTCTCCTTCTTCTATTTCTTCAGAAGAGATACTCAGCCGAGACTCCACCTCTAAGTGTTCATCAGACATGCTAACGGGCTTTTGATTTTCTTTGTTTAACTCCTTTGACAAATTCTTTGAGGGACAGATGACAACCGTACTTTCAGGAATTAAATCTATAAAAGAAAAACAGTTTGCTAATCACCATAAGGAATATAATTATAAGCAGGTATTTTTCTCCTGTAAACGAACTGTTCAGACCTGTTTGTTTGAAACTGGCAGCAAGTTTGAGCTATAACAAGTTTGGGTGGTTTGCTTCAGCAGCTGCTAGTTTAAGGGAATTTTTTGAGCTTTAAGGGGCAAATTGAGCTTTATTTTGAGCAAATTTTGAGCTTTAAAGGACCTCGACGTTTCACCAAACATATGTGAATTATCACAAAAATACATCAATTAAAAACACAAAAATATAGCAGTTTCCATCAGTTTTAAATTTCTTTCCATTTAGTTTAACCAGTTCTCTGAACTCTGCACAAGCTAAATTATAACAGTCACATTAATTATGAACTAACCTACGTTTAACTAACATTTACATACAATAAGTGGCTTTTAACAGTTTCACAACAGAAACACAATGAGAACAAGTTATCTATTAATGTTTTAATAATCCTGTAAAGGATTATGGTCTGAAACATAAGAAAACAGATTTCAATGCCACCCTACATTCATCTTCTAGTAAGAAATTTAAACTTCCAAGTTACTCTCAAGTACTCTTGTCAGCTTTCTCACAAATATTGGAAAGAATATGGTCCTAAGTAACTTCTGCCTCCAGAGAAAAACCTAACGAGATCTACCCAACACTAGGCAAAATTAAGAAACCTATATGCATTTTTTAGTAAGTTAATACGAAACTCTTATTTCAACTAGTCATCTGTCAGTAGTGACTAGCTCCAATTTTTGTAGCATGAATATTCAAATGGCTACAATCTTGGCTGCAACATTAAGTGGTTCCACTACAAAAAAAAAAAAGGGAACAGAGAAACAAATGCAACTTAAGTAGAAACAATTTATATTTTTGAGAAAGGAATTAAAAAAAGTAATTTCTGCTTTCCATGAGCGAATCTTCTAAGCCTTTATGAAGAAAAGAAATTAGAACACACACATTCCAATACCTTTGTTATAAGTCTTCACAATGCCTTTACAGGGACTTTCCATCTTTAGTGCTTTAGCCAAAGGGCGCACCGGACTGTTCAATGGGCTGATTGCCTTCGGAATATACCTCAAGTGATTGAGATCAATGCTTAGTATTGAGCTGTCATCATCAACAGGAACGAGGTTAGTTTCCCTCTCTTTAGTTATAGGATACATCTCACCACTGAGAGAAGATGCTGTTGGCATACTGGTATCAGCTAGGTCTGGCTCTAGATCACAAGCATTCTGATCAACTAGTGGTTCATCCCTATCAGTTATCATAGTTCTGTCCAGTGACTGGGATGTAGTCATACTAATTTTGCAGATATCCTTTTCCTCAGTGGGAGCCAAGTTGTCATCATCCCTCATTACTTGCATTAAAGAGTCTAGTTTTGTTTCAGTAACACCATCTGCAACATCAGAAGACTCCAGGTCACCAGAACTTCTGGCTTCTGATTTATCTAAGACAACATTTTGAGAGCCACATTGGTCTGCAGAGCTTTGAATGTCAGCAGCTAGCCATATTTCATCTTTCTTCCCTGCCGCTGACTCTGGAAGGGCTCCCATACTTTCATTGGCAGGTTCAGATTGTGCCACTTCTGCTGCTGGTATATTATCATCCTGCATCACACCCATCCCTGTCCCAGGCAAGTCTTCACACTCTGTCACACTCCCTGTCACCTCCAGGGGCAAAGATACAGGGTGGTTCAGCCCCGTCACTGCCATTGCTGTTACTGAGACTTCTGATTCAACCAGATCACAAGCCTCTGCAGCTTCTGACATGTCAGCCTGCACCAGACCAGGAACCAGCACCTCTGCTGCTCCTGGCAAGACTTGGGGCTGTATCTGACCCACTTCTGCTTCTGGTAAGGTTTCTGAGATTGGTTCATCAGTTTCCCCTGCTGGTAGCATTGCAGACTGTGCTGGATCTGCGGCTGTGACTTTGGAGGTTTCATTTTCAGAACTGACAGAAACAGGCAGTGCTGGTTTCATGTTGCTCTGAGCTTCACTGTCCAGAAGGTGCAGAGTTTGCTCTGTGGGACCACAGTCTACAGGGTGGGCACAATCCAAGAGTTCGGCTTGCAGTGTGAGTTCTGTTCCTCCCTTGTCAGTGGCCTTTCGAAAAGGTGTTTTAAGTCCATCTGTTGCAGAGATACATTGCTTCTTATTAGGAGAAAGAGTTAAATTTAGCTTTTCCATAAAGCTAAGTTTTAAGTCTTTGTTTTTTGTCCGACTGTAGTTATTTTTAGTTTTGGGAACTTTATGGTCTTTTAAGCTATCTGCTGCTGCAGACGTTTCTTCCAGCTTATAGAATTTGTTTCTCTTACTGTTTTTAACACTTGTACCTTTCTTGGAGTCTTTTACAGATTGATGAGAAAATTTTTTTGCAAGTTTTTTTTCATTTCTAAAATGCCTATTTTCATCCTGATCCTCTTTTTCTCTTTTCCTTTTTTCTTCGGTTCTGTGTCTTTCTGATTTGGAATGTGCTGTTTCCCATTCATATCTACTACTGCTTTCCTTCAAGCGTGCATATTTATGCTCTCTGCTGTTGGAATTAGAAGGTGAAGTTCTTCCTTCTCGAGAGATATGATCATCTGTTCCCCTGTCTCTCTTGCTGTCAGTATGTTTCACTTTTCTAGGCTCTTCCAGACGACATTTACGTGATTCATGAAGACTCTTTGAATGTTCATTCTTTGAGTGTGGACTGCTCCCCCTTCCAGGCCTCCTTGGATGTCCTTGCAGCTTTTCATTTGGTTTATTTTTTTGGCCAGCATGCTTTTCTCCTTTATCATGTATTTTAATGTCTTTTTTAAATGCATTTTGTAGTCTCTCATCAGCATACAAATCACTTCTTGTTTGAAATCTGTCTTTACCAGCTGTTTGTTTCTCCCAGGAAGAAACACCCCTTTCTACTCTTCTTTCTACATCTGGACTGCTTTTGAGTTTGATGCTCTGACTTTTTTGTTGCAAGTCATTTTTACTAGCCTTCTCTGAAAGGGTTTTCAGCTTCTGTTGAGGATCTGAACTCCCCTCTTCAGTGTCACCCTCATTTCCAGTGCTCTGATGTACTTCTCTTTTGTGTTTGCCGACATTTCCCCTACTGCACTGTTCATTATTTTTAATGTCTTTTCTTTCCTTTCTGTTATCCTTGGTGGAAGCATGGTCATAGCTCAGTGGACACATATGAGTATCATCACTGCAGAGCTCTTCAGGAGGGTATCTCAGCAAATATGGAGTGTTATTTTTTTCAGAGCCAGACTTCCCAGTTTCTGCATTATGAGCTGAGTAAGTGTGGTATGTATCTTTTGAACAGTCGCTTTTCATTCTATGTTCCATCTTTATACTGTCACCCAAATCAGAAGGTCTGAATTTGGAATCATTTGTTTTAGTTGATGCCGGAAGGTATGTTCTGGTGAAAATACTTCGATGATTGGGAAACTCTGCTAGCCTATTTATAAAAAGAAAAGAAGTTATTTATATTATTTTTGAATTTATTTAAATGTAACTAAAGCTGAACTGCAATGAATCCATATATCTCCAAAAATTGTTAACATTTTCTTTCAGTTTTAATTTTGAAAAAAACTGGAGAAAAAGAAAGAAATTTAATAATTTCCATCAGCACACAACAAAATAATATAACTTACACATTTATTTTCCAAAGGAAATTCATCTAAAGAAAAGGCAAAATGTGGGGGAAAATGCTGTATGGGGCCTAATTAACCATTTCAGTAACTCTAATTAGTATTTCATTGTCCAGCATTACAAAGAGTTTTCCTCCAGGAAAAAAAAAAAAAAAAAAGCTGTTCTTTACAGTTTTAGTGATTTAAAATAATAATAATTTAAAAAACAGCAATTCAATTATTTACTGTTAGTTAAACTGGCAAACAAAAGAATAGGTATAATGTGACTGTGCTTACTCTACCCAGTAAGCAAATATACTACCATGTTTGGAAGTTGCTGCAAGCTACAGTAAACAAGAAGTAAATAAAGATAATCAAGACTTATCAAGGCCACATGCTACTGCTGAAATGTCATCATATTAAAAATAATTTTAAAAAAATCAATTTAAAAAGGGCACATGTAGCCTGTATGGTCTAAACTTCTACTCCTTACTGACAGAATGCATCCGTTACCTCTACTGAAAAAACAAACTACTAAAAAAATCTAGCCCAATTCCCCCACAACAAAACCCACTAAAGAAACATACTTTTCTACCATATTCAACAAAACTTTTCATTAAAATAACATGATTAAAGACAATGTCAACCTTCTTATATACTTTCCACCACACAGAAAGAATTATAATGTCTAATCCATACAGAAGGAAACAGAAGTCACATCAATAAATGATGGCAGCAAACCATGAAATGTCTGGCTCCATTTTAGAGGGTCAAAGATGAAGGGGCTGCTACACAGACATTTAGTTTTGGCCGGAAATTCTACGACAATTCAGCATTCACTCATAATGATTCAATGCAAGTGTAAAATAATTCCACATTTTTCTCCAATACAAAATGGGATTGATTTTGCTTTATAAAACTGAACACTTCCTATGGGCCAATACAGTAAATTTAAATTTGAAATGAACAGCTTACAACTGGCTCTACTCCAAAAATGTGACATTGCGACGCGAACTGAGGGTTGAACACAAACAATGCTGCAGCTGTTGTAATACAATCCCCCCCCTTTCATATTTCTGTTTCATTGAAACTGGTAAGTTTTTGCTGAGCTTTAGGCTGGCTATTAAATCTATATACATGTTTGATTAATGTAATTGTATCCAAGTGGTGTTCATTTGGTGTTATGCGGTTTTTTTAATAGTTGGGTTTGGGGAGTTTTTTTGAGACAAGCACTAACAATTCCCTCAGAGGTATTAACTTCAAAATAGTCTTCACATGTAGGTGCATTTTTTAAGATAAAGTAATTTATTATAAACCATGCAGTGGGCATGGAATGTTTCTAAGATCTCAAAGTGCTACCTTCCCCACAATTTTCCAGGATGGATGCTTCCAAAATACGTAGATCAAATACCTTGGTCATAAATTTTAATCACCATCAGATGGTATTGCAATGGAACTTGTGAAGTATTTAATGAGGTTAAATATTCAAAACAATTAAACATTTTCCGAAGAATTTAATTTAAAACTCAGAACACTGCACTCAAGCGTATGAAAATGACAACCGTTGTGTCAAAGCCAATCACCTGAAAAAATTACACACATTAAAACCTCTTGACCTCAGTCAGAGTTAATATGCTTATAGCCTTCAGCTCAGTACTGTCAAATGAACCTTCTTTATGACATCTTTTGGTGCAAGAAAATACCATACGGTCAAAATAAAATACAAACAAACCAGTGATGTGGCTGATGACACACAAGTGACAAGCAGGTGACCTTGTGACAAGCTAGGGGTCCTGAATCTCGGACCCCTGCTCTGGATTGATGTGGTTCAGAAGCCATACTCTCAGGTACTCTCCCATCCATACTTTACTATTTTCAAGTGCTTGCAGTAGGACCAGTAGTACACAGAAATAACCAAGAATTCTCTAGTTGCCATCCCCACCACTGGAGACAGGGATTTCCTATCTTGACATGAAAACATTATATAATCTATGTACTTTCACTTGTTGTCTGAAAAGTTCCATGGAATTCACATCTGAGGCCATAAAACAAGACTAGTTTTGAAGCCGAACTGTGTAAGACAGTATCTGCTTTGAAATATATGAGATGGTTAGATGAATGGGAGTTAAACAAAACAAACAAACAAACAAAAATTCATGCAAATGGTCAACCTTTGGATTTCTTTTTGGTTCTTAATTAGAAACCAAAGACCTCATCAGACAAAAGATCTTTCCTCTGATTGTATCACTTTTAAACCATACAATTACTAAGTAATGATTTTTTTCACTAATTTTTTATAAAATACACACATAAATTTCTAACAAGTATATAAACATGATCAGACAAAAAACATATTTTCAGTTCCACTGTCTATTTGTACCTTTGATGGAGATGACTGATTTCTTCATCCTTACGGTTAATTTCCACCCTTGCTGTTTTGATAAGAGCTGAAATATTCTTTTTGAGGACTTGGTTTTCATTCTGTAGAATGGCATTCTATTTTAAATGTATACAAAAGAGACAACAAGAGAGAGAAGGAGAGAAAAACAAGAATTAGTTTGGGTACCCAAACATGTAATGAAAAACAGTGCAAGACAACCACTAGAAAAATATCCCACCCTTTGCAAACTGACAGAAGGACAAAGTCTTTTGGAGAAGAAGTTAGAATTACTGAGGTACAAAGAAGTTTGTAGTTTTTTTGTTTTTTGTTTTAACATCACTCACATTTATGCTCATATTTGTGTTCCTGGCAATTATTTAAAATGTCTTCCGCAATTTATTGCTTTCTTGGTCACTATGTCAAATGACATATGTAGCTTTTAAGCACTTTTGTAGAAAGAGGGTAATTGTATTTCTTTCAAGGTATAAAATCAACTTTGGGGGCTCTATCATTCTAAAATTTCTAGATATGATGTTCCAGAACCGTAACTGTAAACCCCAAAGACCTTTAGGACTTATCTGTAATATGCAGTAGAGCACATGGCAGAATTGCCTCAAATAATCTACCTCTGTAGAACAGCACAGCATGGGAACACTTGCTCAAGCTGAAGAGCACTTCAGATTTACCAAAATGGCACTATGTCCAAAGCAATGCAGACATCCTCTTCCAGTTCTAGTAACAGCTCAAGCACCTTTGTAACCCCCTCCCTAGTGCATTAAAAACCCAAGAATACTGTATACCTTTTTGACAACTACTCATTTGGCATGCTTATTTTCTAATTAAGAAAATGGAATACAGCTTCTAAGCAAATAAAGTCTTACTGCACCCAACATCATGAAAGAAACAAACGTCCCTACTAATTTTGTCAGTAGGCTATCCCAGCAGCTATCCTAGGCAGACCAAGCTCCTAGCATGTACAGGGATGCTCTACCAACCTCACAAGGATCAAGTCTGGAAAGCAAATGAAATTGCCTTCTCAAAGTAATATTCAATTTTCTTTACATAAATCTCGAACACGTTTCCCTTTGAACTACAATACCTGTGCCTGTATTTCTTTAAATTTCTTCATCAACTCTTTAATTTGCTGCTGACATTTTTCATATTCAGCCTGCAACTGTCAAAGAGAGAAAAATTCACAGCACAGAAGTGCAGAAAATGTTAGCTTCATTAGAGAGAAAACTTACATCTCTACATTTATCGTTAGTTAACACAGTACTGCATATTACAAAACTCAGTTTTTTACCCAAGAGTAACAAATTAAAGCCAAATTAAAACCAAAGGCTCCAACTGGTATACAGGTCTTTAAACCATCACAGACACTCAGATAAGAGAAAATCTGTATCTGCTTGCTTAACAGTAATAAAGAATAAATGACACGATTATCAAGGAGCAGGAGTTCTGAGAGCCAAACAGATGGGAACTTGCTTCTCAGATTTTATGTAACACAAAACAGATAAGGAAAAACATAACAAGAAATTACTACAAACAAACCTGGGCTGCAAAGGACATGATCCTGTCAGGGTCACAAAACTAAATAAAATAAATTTGGCATGAGCTCTTCTTTAAAATTACATAGGGACAAAGCCTTCACAGAAAAATGGGCAACTTCCATTCAGTCAACTGCTGTCAAACTTTCAAAGCAACACCATTCAGTTTTGGATGTTATGCTCCTGCTTCTTTCAACATTTGTGGATGTCTGCCTCTTTTACGCCTTTTAAGTGCGTTTTGTGAGCCAGGAGAGGTGGTGCTACGGAAGTGAGTGTTCTGCTGATTTGCTGGAAGCAGTTACCGACTCCATGGCTATTCTCAGTCTCAAGGACAGAACTTAAGATAAATCCATGACCTATCTGCTCTACTCTGGTAACATTTGTTGGGAGCAATGTCTTGACTAGCTTTGTGTCAGACATCTGAACAGATACCTGACTAGAGGAAAATTACATTTTCCCGTAATGTAGCTGATACATAAACTGGGTGCAAAGGATGATACATGAGAACAGACCAGGTTACAGAGTGACAGGTTCACGCATTCTAATGGGCTTGTTGACATAACAGTTTATTAGCACACTCTTGTTTTTACTTATTTAAAAACAGTTTGCCTATTTTACCAACAATGTGAGCACGTTGACAATATTTTCTGTGTTTCACATAAGAAAATTTGGAACAAAAATAACCCCAAACCAGATTTTTTTTCTACATTAATACATACCTCATCGTAGGATGCTTTCTTTGCAGTCCCTTCTTCAATTAATAACTCATCAAATAAATTTAAGCTGATTCTAGATGGAGTAGAACTTGGAGCAAAATTGTCTGTGTAAAGAAAATTAATTATATAAGGATACAGGTATTTTTCAACTCTTGCTGCATTGTGTACGCTGTTCTATACTGCCTGTGCATTTTGTTTTTACTTTTGTACTCACAAGGTAACAACACACAAAATAAAGAACAACTACATGCTTGTGACATATCATGTTGCAATAATATACACTGAGATTTCTTAAGATAGTCGACCATAAGTGAAACGAAAGTGAAATGAAAAAAAAAAACAAACCCAAACAAAAACCAAAACCAACCAGTAACCCAACACCCAAGCACCCCAAATGTTTAGATAACAGTGCTTTTTCCGCAAATCAGCCTGCGTGCTCTGTTCAGCAAATATGCATAACCGACAAGACCTGGTTCATGACACCTCTGAAATACAGATTCATTTGCAGAGAAATAAATGAAGTTAGCTATCAAAGTTGTTCTCCGATCCTTTGGACAATATCATAATGCAAAAAGCATTAACATCACACTGCAAGAGGACATACAAATAACATCTTATCTGTACAGAGCAAAAATCTCACCACTCCTCTCTTTAAATTCAAAAAACCAAGGTCCTTCAGAGCTGGACTATATAGACTGTTTTCACTACACTGTTATTCCTCCTTTTAGCTTTTACGTTTACTAAACAACATATCTCCATATGTGAAATATCGACCTAAGAAATGTAAAATGAAAAGCAAAGAAGATATATAGACACTTTATGTCCGTAGAGTCCTCCCATAAAAATTCAATGGTCTTATAGCAGTAAGGTCAGTAGAGAAATAATTGCTTAAATATCAAAATGCCCTTCAATTGAAAAGTACACTCAGGCTCCTAAAAAAGAACACACTGGGTTCACTTCTTTCTTACCTTCAAAGAAGGGAAATTATTTACATTAGCATGTCAAATTATTTGGAAAATAACAAAAGGTTAAAAGGGTCTCCTGAACTTACTGTATCACACAAGAAGTATTTTTTGCCTCTCTCACTGGAGATTTAGTGATTGGTGACTGTTTGATCTGGTCATGGAAGCTTACAAAAACACAAAATGAAGGTGTTTTTTCCAAGGAAAAAATGTCCTATATCAAGTCCAAGTGTCTTAAAATACCCAATATCACAGGAAAAACGTCTTTCATTCATTCAGCGAATAAATTTCAGAATTCTGTGCTTCATTAAAACAATCTAACACGTCTTGAATTTTAACAAGTAAGTCAAAGCTAAACCCACTTGTTTTACCTGAAATCAGCCTAAGAAGCAGACTCTATAATCCTCCAAGCCAAACAGCACGACATAATCAACCTACCAGAAACCGACAAACTGCTGTCCAAGCCATCATAAATATCCACTGAGCTGTCGTCACCTTCCTTGAAGGGAGAAGCTTCAGCTAAAGCAATGAAAATAATAAAAAAAATAAAATAATGAAAATAAAAATAAAAAAAGAGGCCAAAGTAATAATTTAATCAACTCCAACCTCTACCTTTCCCATAAAGTAAGTGTAGCTGTGGTCCTAGAGCAGAAGAGAATAGTAAGAGTAATAGCACAGACTAGTAAAAGACAAGGGAATTTTATCCAGTAATCTACTGCTACTGTGGAGAAAAGATCTTAAGTCATCAGGGAGCGAGGACAATCTTGTAAGATCAGTCCCTAAATATAAGAATTGTGCACAAAGCAAATTATGTGGTTTTAGGTACAAATACATTTTAAAATTATAAATTAAATAAACTTTGAAATAAAATTTGAAATTGTTTTCTAGAATACACTGCATACAAAAGCTATACAACAAAAAAACCAAAAGAATTGATGTGATAAAACCACTACTGTTAAAAAAAACATCTCTTGCTAAAAAGAAAGTACTGTAGCAGTCTGTATCATAATTCAAACAATTTGCTTTAGTATTGCCATCTACTCACACACTAACTGGTTCTGTAAACGTATTTTAATCTAAATCTCCTCAGTCTCTCTTCATGTCTTTTTCCAATGCCTCTTATGACTCTCGTCTCCTCTATGTGAACCTCTCCAGTTCTGCAACAAACATTATTTCTATAAA
>NW_020955684.1:23818-25534 GCF_003031625.1 Empidonax traillii
TCATAATTCAAACAATTTGCTTTAGTATTGCCATCTACTCACACACTAACTGGTTCTGTAAACGTATTTTAATCTAAATCTCCTCAGTCTCTCTTCATGTCTTTTTCCAATGCCTCTTATGACTCTCGTCTCCTCTATGTGAACCTCTCCAGTTCTGCAACAAACATTATTTCTATAAAGAAATATGTCGATATCCACAGTCCTTCTGAGGCCGGGGATCTCATAAATATGTGTCAAATCAACCATCTGTGGAGCTGGAAATAATGCTGGAGCACCTTGCTAACCAGATGATAACACATACGCTCTTACCAGCGGCAGACAAAAGAGCAGTTCCCCTAACTGTTCATGTGCAATCTTCACTAAGGTACAGCAAATGGTAATTTATACACCATGAAACACAGGGGAGAGACCAATCCCAGACACTCCCTCAAAACATTCCAGAAATCCAAAATGCACAGTTATGGTTTTATACACAAACTTACTAATGGGTTGAAGCTTAAAATGATACTTTGCCACAGCCATTTAATTACAGTTGAAGCTCATTAGTATTTGCCTCAACTTTAAATTTAAAGTTATTTTTGGACCTATCTATTTTCATAAGTCTGCTTGCACTAATTCCCTGCAATCCAGAAAGTAATCCAACACATCTCACCACTGTAGCGGATATCAAACAGTCCCAGTCCATCCTCATCCGCTGCCATGATACAGACTCCTTATGGCTTCCCCATCTACAAGCAAAACATCAGAGCAAAGAAAGTCGATTAACTAGCAATTTCAGAATAACAACATAAACCAGGAGCATTTGGAAATAAGACATTTACACCTCAGCTGCCCCTGGCCTTTCTTCTTCAATAAAATCCAAGAGAACACCAAGACCAAGAGAAAACTCGTACTTTGAGAGAACAAAACGCACTTTCAAGTATGAAATTATCTGTTCTTCCAATAAGCATTCTGAAGACATTTAGCTGTATCTTATAGCTTCTATAAAGAAAATTTTGATATGAAAAAGAAGCACCGCATGCTATGATTAGGTTACCTGAAGGTGCATCTCAACCATTTAAAACAGTCTGATTCGATAATCACGATTTTTTTCTCTGTTTATCATTTAAGAGCAACTTCCCCTTGCCTGGTACTGCCAGTCAAACCAGTAAGGAGCAGAGGGCGCCGGCAGGCGGGGTGGGGAAGCAGGATGGGGGGTTAGGAGGGGGCAGGATTAGGGGCAGCGCGGGGCGGGGGGGTGCGAGGAGGGAAGGGGGAAATGGCTAAGGCGCGGAGCAGCGCTGAGCAGCCGTCAGGAGCACTCCAGAGCCAGCGGCCCCATGTTCACTCCTCAGGCCTCGCCCTCCCTCCACGGGCGGGAAGGGGGCTCCAATTCCCGCCACGGCGGAAACGCTCGGGACCTCCGCCGCGGGCCCCACCACAACCCCCGGCGGCCCGGGGGGGAGGCTGTGCCCGGAGTGGGCATGCCCGCGCCGAGCCGAGCCGAGCCGAGCCGAGCCATGCAGGGTAGGGCACGGCCGGGCCGGAGCACTCACCGAACTCGCCGCCGCTGCCGCCGCCGCGGGTGCCGCAGGCCGGGCGGAGGGGGCGTGGCCAGCGGCCGCTCCAGCCAACGACCGCGGCCGCGCCGCGCGCTCGCCGCCGTTACGTCGGCAGGACCCGCCCCCGGCCCGTGCGTTTGGCGCCAAAGTGAGGCGCGCGCCATCGGGGGGGGGA
>NW_020955684.1:26453-47829 GCF_003031625.1 Empidonax traillii
CTGCTGCTGTCAGCGATCGATCCCGCTTCCGAACCCCTGCGGGGACATCGTTTACCGCCCGAGAGCCGCGCCCGTGCTCCGCGAGCGGCCACGGCCGCACAGGGCACCGGGGGCCGTAACGCTCCTGCCGCCCGAGCCGCCCGCGCCGTGACCCAGATCGAAAGGGCGGGCAGATCCAGGAGCAGTCGGCTCTCTGGGAACCAAGGAGCGGAACAGGGCGAGCACACGGACAACCCAACCCCGCGTTCCCAGCGCCCTGATCCCAGCGGGATCGCTCGCTCCGCTCCCAGACGGAGCGCTCGGGTGGGGGGGAGGCGCGATGCACAGCGGGAGCTGTAGTTCCATGCGGTGCACGCCGGGAGCTGTAGTTCGGAGCGGGGGCAGGGGGGCGGGGCGGGGCCGCGCTTCCCGTGACGGAGGCCGGGCGGAAGTTTCAGCCGCGGTCGTGTCGCGCCCGCACGTGCGGCGGGAGCCGGAGGAGCGGGCAGAGCGGGATGGCGGCGGCGGCGGCCGCCGGGGAGGATCTGCGGTTCCGCCTGGCGGATCCGCTGAAGCTGGTGGCGCGCAGGAACGAGAAGAGCAGCGCGGAGCTGAGCAGATTCCTGGCGAAGCAGGTGGGAAGCTCGGCAGAAGCCCCCGAGAGCCCGCTGTCCCTCCGGGCGGGTCCCGCGGGGAGAACTGTGGAGGGGAAGGGGGCACTGCGCCGCTGGCCCCCTCTCCCCGCCCCGTGCCGCCGTCTCCGCCCCGCAGCTTTGTCTGCGGCCCCCCCCGCCCCGTGCCGGCCCTGAATCCCCGCTCTCTGCCTGCCCCTTCGCCCTCCCCCTGTTGTGGTGTCTTGCCCTCCCCTCCCCTTGCAGGGCTTCAGACCGTGAGGCAGGTCCTCTCCTGTGTTCTGGTTCCTCTCCCGAGAGGGCATTTTGCCCCGCAGTTAAAATTTTCGGTGTCTGCCATGTCCCTTAAGGTGACTCTGGAAGCGTGATAGCCAGAGGTGGGATGTTGTTATCAAGCACTGAGACCGTACTAGTTCCTACCCTGATGCTGTTTCCTGGTGCTTTTTCTTTAATTGCCTTAAAACTGCACGTGAGACACGTGGGATGAAAAGGCAGAGGGCTAGATTTTCTAGGGTTTGCTTCGAGATTTTTCTTTAATCACAGTCTCACAAATTGTAGGGATGCTCGAAATATGGTCGTTGTAATAACTTTCATGCTTTGGCTGCCTGAACTCTGAAAAGCACACCTGCCTTCTAGGAGAGTTGAGGCCAATCTCCTTTCTGTCTCTGAAATCCTTGAAGAGATGTAATAACAGGATAACAGCGCATCAGATGTTGTTTCATTAATACACTTCACGATAAAGCTTTTGAAGCCCTGAAGTCGTGTACACATTTTGGGGCTCAAAGTCCATATTTCTCTTTTGAGTGTCTAGGAAATTTCTCAGTTGTTTGAAGATGAAAAGTCTAAAGTATCATGTTTTTTCAGAATATTGGCTTTTAGTCTGATTGCTGTCTCTTACTTATGGTTGGGGAAGGCTTTCATCCTGGTAGTCAAGGTTCTTTGTTGGCAGACAGATGGCTTTTTCTTCTGTCGCAGCAAATCACAGGATCAAAGTAAAATTGACATGAATATATATTCCTGAGATGAAGAGTTGATGCTCATTGGTGGGAAGCAGTCATGAAGGGTTGCTATCCAAGAGAAAGAAACAGATGAGGAATAGAGATGGGGATGGTGTGGATACATGATGCAGTAGACAGATGGAGCAGTGAACCAGAAGTGAGTCACCGAGGGCTGAGATAGAGGAAGAGATCGTGCCCTTTCCCTTCTGCTGCCTGGAGATACACTTCAGGTTTAAAAGTCTTGCTAGGTGGAAATTATTAAATAGTGATTGTATGGAGGGCGTTTGGAACAGCATGTTAATTAGCAATTATGCATCCTTTTGAGAAGTGAATTGCTATTTCCAGGCTTGGAAGCTGCAGATCTAGGATTATGTTAGGTTTATCTTGCCACTAAATAATCTCCGATTCCCGATGTCGTACCTCATTTCGTACAAGTTACTTTGTAAGTAACCGAGGAAGCATGCATTCTGGAAACCCAGAGCTCCCTTTGCCCTGCAGCTTCATTATGTCTTTCTGGCAACTTACTTCTTCAGTGTTACATAATGGAATAAAACTTGCTCACAACTGCTGAGTAAGGAACGGTCTTTTGAGGTTCATAGTAAGACACTGTTTAATGTGTTGATGGAAGGTCTGGTTCCATTGCTTGAGTATGTAATAGAGCCTTTTTTGTAGAGTATTAGTGTATAACTTAACTCTGCAAAGGTACAGCAAATGTCTGTGCTCTTAATGAGGAAAATAGGATGAAGAGCTCTCTAAACCAATCTTTGTTTCCTGCCTCACCGTTTTTGAATAATTTAAGCAAACTGTATAAGCAGTAGGGTCCACAGATGGCTACAATGTGCTTTTGGTTCTTTGGTGTGTCACCAAAGGTGTGTCAGGAAGTCTTCCTGCATAGAATTTTCAGTTCAGCTTTTTGCAAATGTATATGTTTTGGCTCCCTATAGTGGTGTAATTTCAATTAAGAAGTTAATTGCTGTTTAGCTTGGCATCCTTCATTTTGCCTTCCAGTTTGCAATGTTGCAGTGAAAATTGTCTTAATAATAACTCTAAGCTCTTATTTTTAGTCCTTCAGTCTCAGCATTTGATATTGATAAATGCTTTTATTCATTTATATTAATAAATGTTGGGAAAAAGAGGTGACCTACCTGTCCCAAATTCACACAGCTACTCATTGACTGTCAGAAAAATGTCCTGGCAACCAAGGCAGACCTTTTTTTTTTCTCCTAAAATATGACTTCAGCTTTTTATTTGAAAGACTAATTAGGCTTTACATCATGTAACATTATAAATAAGGCAACGTGTGCTGCACTTTTGTTCAATCCTGGACTGTACTGTCTAGTTTTTGAAGGGCTCTGATTTTTGGGAAACAGTTTGTTAGTGATACAAAATCAAAGGGAACATTTCTTGCTGTTCTTGAAGGAGAGATCTATCTAACCCTTTCAAAGAGGATATGCTGGGAGAGAGAGGTGTAGGAAGTTCCAGCCTGTACTCCTTGTGAGACTGCATATCCCCTCTGCTTTTTAATTTTTTTTTCTTGAAAAAGCAGGCTACTGCTTTGCTTCTGAACTGAAGAGCTGCCAAAAAAAGTGGTGCTACTGTTTTCTTTTTGCCTCTTCCCAAGGCCAAGACACATATGTTTGTTGCTTGTTTTGAACCTGGTGAGTCTGCTGATATGAAAAATCCATTCAACTTTCTCACCCAATGGAAGACTTTGTAAGAAGTATTAATTTGGGTAATCTAGCAAAATTAATTGCTGTACAGTCATGCAGTGATAGATCTGTTGTGTGAGGGAATAGAGACAAGAACGGGTGTTCCTGTGTTGCAGGGGAAGAAAGATTTCCCTTGCTTCCTCTTATGCCCTCCCACTCTTCAGAAGCATCCCATTGTTAAATCTGTGTGTGGTGTAACCTGTGAGTCACGAGCAGAAATGTGGATTTTGTGTGGGACCAGATTGCTCATTGCTGTGATCCTTTCTTCTAGGAACTTCAGGCTTTGGATTAAGCTGGTTATTAATGAAGATTTCTGTACCTTGTGAGCACTGAGTAAAGTGCCACGCAGGTTGTGAAGGAGGTGTGCAACATGCTGCTGGAGCATGGGAATTGTGTGTGGCTTCGAGTCCCGATTCTAGCTGTGTGTCTGCTTCGTGTGTCTTATTAATAATAGACGATGTGTGTATATGTTCTGTGTTTGGAGGCACAGTCTGTTGTGATGCTTTCTTAAGGCAGCCGTTCAGAACCATGTGTGCAGATTCACAGTCCCATATTTGAACATTTTCAGATCAGCTGTCTATTGCTACTGGTTGAGAAAGCTGAGTATTTCATAAGGCCATCTTTAGTTAAACAAAGCCTCTCTGACAGTATTCTTTTACTTAAATTTTCAGTTAGTCTCTGAAATCAAAGAGACAGTCTCTTTGTAGAATGAAAATGTTGCCACTGATATTTGAACAGTTTTATACGTCCTAAGGGTACTACACACAATGATTAAAAACCTGCTTGCTCTCAGAGAATTACTATTGTCATGAATTTGTCTTATATTAGTCATGTAGCTACAGAATTTTACCAAGTCAGTCATATTATTTCTTTTACTTTTGTTAACTGGTTTTATTTGATACTGAAAAATCTCGTTAATAAATTAAGCCCCTGTGGTACCCTGTTTGGGTAGCCAAAGATGTAATCGATTTGGAAACTGAAGGCACTTATATTTTTTTCCGTGGAGTTTGTTTCTGTTTCTTTAGTCATGCTGCCTTTGAACAGCTTATGAATCATTTTTCCACTCAAAATCTGATCCCCTGTAATGAACAGTGTCTTGCTTGCTCCAGTTTTTAATTATTTTTGATCCTGCTCTGATAGATGAGAGGAAAATAAACTTATATCAAAAACAAACAGAAGGCATGTAAGAAACTGCTTGCAATCAGTGTGATAGATTTGATGTGTATAATGTATATATACTGCAGCTTTCCTGGTTTCTTTCAAATTCAGGAGACCTAAGGAACTTGAACAGGTATGCATGTATTGTAGAAGGATATCATCGGTGGTATAACCTTAGAAGGTCACCCTTTCAAAGGACCTCAGCACGTTATATACCTTGTAACAATTAAACCAGCCCATCTGTGAGCTCAGGAGGTTCTATTTGAGTAACAAAAGTCTAGGAGGAGCAGCAACTGGCTGCATGTCTTGCTAAAACAAAAGATTACCTGAATTACAGAATATTTCTGTCTTGAATAGGAAAAGAGTTTGCTCATTAAAGGGGGGAGAATAGAGCATCCAAGTTAAGAGCAAAACTGCTTCAGTGCAAAATTCATAATCCTGATTTTCAGAATTACTTATACTGCATTATATGTTAAACATCGTAGAAGTGAAGAGGTGTGTGGGTAATAACATGAGCTCAAAGACCAGAGAAATTTAGGTGTAAGACACAAGAAGTAGGTTGTTGATCTTCAGTAATAAAGTTAGGAAGATTGGGGGGAACGTGAAGGAAATATGTGTTGGTGTTTTTTTCTTTCTTTTTTTCCTAGCAGAGGTGAATATGTTTTACATGTATTCTAAAGTCTAGTATTTTGTTTCACACGGTCATGATCCGCCCCTGAAGGCACGGGTAACTCAGGTTCTTTTTAATAGATCACTTGGGGTGGATTAGAGTGAAGCAACACTGAACGATCCATGTTTATAAATATATGTATGTAGGCTTTATTAAAGAACAATTTGGTTGCATGGAAAGGAGGTATGTAGCCATTTTGGTTATTAGCTATAGTAATATAGCAATATGAAAGCATAAAAAAAGCACTTAAGAAAATGTATTAGGGAAAAGAAAGGATAAGAGTAGGAAGATATCACCACCTGTGGATCCATCAGTGAGACTTGATTGTTGTAATTTAAATGTCCCTTGGTCAAAGTCATAGTCTTGATCTGTCAGGGTTGAGGGAGGCCCACGAAATACACGTTTCAGTGGATTGATGTATGTTCAGGTTCAGGTGGGAACACAGGGGTACTTCCCTGCGGGGAGTTTTATACTGAGTGATGTAATAACATTGTGGATCATGGGGGTCTTTGATAGCTTACTATGCCTTTTAAGACATTACAGCTGCCTCTCACTTCAGCAGCCAATTATGGCCCATCAGAAATGGTGAATACCTTCGGATCTACCTGTGATGTCCCAGTACTTCCCCAGAGGGTAGTTTTCACACCTGGGTGATTTGTGTAAGGGAGGACACTGGCATGATAAAAAGCATTATCCCACCTCACAGTATCTGGTTTCTTACTGTCCTCTTCCCAAATCTGGCTCAAAACCCAGCTTGTAGCCTCAAGTAGTGAGTGCTCACCCCCTCTGCACCTGGGCTGTTACCTTGCATATAGTCAGCAAAGCACCCTGTTGCTTTTGCAAGTGCCCAATTGTTTTGATCCTTAACTATTAAATTTCCAGTCTCTTACACACAATAAATGGCCATTTTTATGTAAAAGTAAAGAAAAAAAGAAAGTAATCTCAACCTCAAAATTGCAGATACCTGCTGCTCACTGTCAGGAGCATTGTTTGCTGTAATTGCTATTGGAACTATGGAAATAAGGCTGTGATCATGCACAATTGAATGCTTCTTTTTTGAAAAAAGATAGTGAACTTAAAGAAACTTTAACTCTATTTAAAACCTCAAATTCTTAAATGTTTTGTGGCTTTCATGAGACAGAGCTGTTGAGAAAGTGGAAATTCTAGTAACAAAGGTGTATTAGTTGTTATGACATTGTCCCAATTTTTTCTTGAAGCAAATAATTTAAATATTTTTTTATTTTTCAGCTGTAAATTATAATTTAGTATTTGGAGACTCTTTTGTAGTTCCTATTTAGTGAATCATTCTTCATGTTACTCTTTTTTTCTCCTTTCAGTTTTTTAAAAATATGGAGAGGCGTGTCAATTAAGTACTTGCATCGTGACTTTTGGATTCCCTTCTGACTTTGAATGATTTGTTCCCGTAAAATTCAGTCTGAATCCTGCATGTATAATTCTGAAGTTAAAAGCCCAACTCATTTTCCATTTTACCTGTTCTTACTTTCCATTCCTTTAGATTTGGACTCAGCAGGATCGGCAATGCATCCTCGATACCTTAGCACAGTTACTGCTGGATAAAGAGTGTACCCTGTTGATTGGCCGTCAAGTTCGACCAATCTTGTTGGATTTGTTGGAAAGAAATGCAGAAGCCATTAAAGCTGGTGGCCAGATCAACCACGATCGGCATGAAAGGCTGTGTGTAGCTATGAGCAAGCTGGTTGCTGACCACCCTGACGTTTTGCCGTGAGTAATGTGAAGTCACTCTGTGCAGTGTTTGAACTTAGGGAGTATGTGTTTGTCAGTGTTCACTGGTGATGAGAGGTGATGTTAGAATTTGGATTGTCTCCCACAATAACAAGTGTAGAAAGAATTTAGTAAATGCGAGTTTCTAACACAACTTATTTAAATGAAATCGCGTTCTAAGATCTTATTGTGATTTTCATCTATGATCCAAAGAAGAGCAAAAGAACTACCATGAAAATTTTCACTATCAAAATCTCTGTATTTAAAATTAGACCTGTAGGCCAGTAGAATATAAAGTTACATAAGTAGGAATTGGCATTACTTTTTCAGTAAAAAAGAGTAGTCAAAGAGATTTCACCAAAGGTTTCCCCTTGATAATTAAGTGATGATTTCTAATACAGTAAAGTATCTTTTGTCAGCTGATTTCTGAAGTGTTTTTCTTTCCAAGTGTGGACTAAGTTAATTACAGGCCTTAGTTCTTAGTACCATCAATTACTGTCTTAGGACCTCTGCCCTGGCATTTTTATCAGTGGCTGGTTTCCTTTCCTCTGGCTTAATGTCTTTGTTCCATCACTTTTTCTCTCTCTTCTAAAGATTTGCCTTAAGATACTTTAAGACTACATCACCAGTTTTCCAGAGGCTTTTCCTGGAGAGCTCAGATGCAAACACAGTCCAATATGGGCGCAGGCGAATGAAGTTACGGGACCTCATGGAAGCAGCCTACAGATTTTTGCAAAAGGAGCAATCAGCTTTCCGGGAAATGTGGGACTGGAGCGTGTGTATTCCACTCCTAAGGAGTCACGACACTTTAGTACGCTGGTAAGTTAAAACTCAGAATCTTCTCCATTGAAAAAATTTATCTGTGTCTTGAACTGTAGTTAACAGTGTCACATGCAAGTAGAAAGCATCTTCAAATAATACCAGAATTCCTTCCAATGGTATCTGTGATTGTACCTCTTACCTGATCTTTTTGAAAGCTTTGGTGATCTATCACAAAGTGAATTTTAGGCTAGCTCTTAGATGTGCTTAAAGCTATGGTCTGGAGAATCCTCTTGAATAACTTCAGTTTGCCCAAGTTGGATTCAGGGAAACTGGTAAACTTACCCCTTCACCTGTGCTGTAAGCCTGTTGGTGTATTGCATGCATTGTAGCAAGTTATCCTAGAAAACAGTAAAGATGAATGAACACTCCTTCCTTCTTACATTACAATGATATATGTTAGTATTCTGCATTGATACATTATTAGCAAGTTGGTTCTTTTTTCTATTCTGTGTATATAGATTTCTCAGCCACTGTAAAACTTTGCTTATTTAAGCTACACTCCGTACTGGCCTTGTTAGAGGTTTTGCATGGTTAGATGTTTTATGGCGTCTGCCTGCAGGGCTTCAACCTAATCACATGTTCTGCTTTATTTATATGAATGATAGTATTGATAGTGCCTTTTATTTTAAAAAGGATCTTTAATAGTCTTCAATTTTTAAAACATAAATTCAGAATTACGTTAGTAACGCATAATTTTAAAGTAGGGTGTATAATTTAGAAAGGGCAGAAACTAGTGTTGTCAAATCTATGAGCCATTTATGATGCTCTTCAGGATGAGATACACTTAAATAGTCTTAGAAAAAGAGATAGTACTTCTAATACATGGAACAGAATGGGTTTAGCTGATGTTCAACTAGTAATCTTACGTGAACGAGCTGACTTTTAAACTTTGTCCTAAACCAGTCTTCTGGCTATCCCTCCCTCCCTCCCGCACCAAGCTCATTAAAAACTTAGTTCTTGGAAGGTAAAAACAGCATTATAATAAATAAAGAGTGGTTTATGATTTATGTTACATGTCCTTTTGTTACAAGACAACTTTATGTAGTAAAGAAGTCAAGACATGAGAGTTGTTAGCTTCTTTTGGTACTGAAAATTGATTTAATTGCATTATGGTAACTTTAAAATTAGCACGAAAATTTTGGAAGGGAAGTGGTAGGAGAAAAAAATTAGACAAAGACCTTATTTTCCTTTTCCCATATGTTAATGTTCATTTATTTGGGTAAGTGCTTTCCGTTATTATATTTCTACTGATAATTCAATTCCTTGAAGGAATGTTAGCTAATTGGTGTATAAATGGTAAACTGTGCTGTGATAGAATTTCTCTCCTCAGTTCTGAGGTGTTTCTCTACGTTTTTAAGCGTAGTGCTAAAATAATTTCTGTGAATGAAGTTTTCGGCACATTTTTCCAAACTTGATGTTTTGTTTTGCAGTTTGCAGTTGTCAAACTACATTTCTTTAACCTATGTTTTTACATGCTTTGTTTTGAATATAATTTTTAGGTATACTGCGAACTGTCTTGCTCTGGTTACATGCATGAATGATGAACATAAATTATCTTTCCTGAAGAAGATATTCAATCCTGAGGAGCTGATACATTTCAGACTAAAGTAAGGACTTTTAAAGTCTTGAATACTATTTGTTTCTCTTGATGACTTTCAGTTGAATTAATAAACACGGGTTTCACAGGCTACTAGAAGAATCCCAGCTGCAGAATGTGGAACAAGCTCTTGTTTTGGCCAATCCAGACTCCTCATTTTGGCAAAAGCAGAAAGAACTGCAGTATACACAAGGACATATTGTGTCGGGCGACCTCTCTGCACATGTAGTGGCTGTATGTGGCATTGTGCTGCCTAGACTACACCGTGTTTCTGAAGAGCAGGTATGTAACTCATGGTTAAATCTAATATTTTATTTTTTTTTTTTTTTTTTTTAGGAATCTCTTAAGTACAGTGAACTGACTTTATTTCCTGATTAAATGCTATTGAGATACTCTTAAGTAATGTGTATAGCTTTCTCCATGTGTGCTATAAGCTAGTGTTGCATGACAGACACTGCAGAGAAACTCTGAAGTGGAATGAAGTAATGAAGGAGCCACAGCACTGTTCATTTTATCTTTGAGTAGGAGTTTGTACAAATTACTGCAAAAAACTGTTCACCCTTTCATAGTATCTCCAGTCCAAGCTGGGGTGATGATCCATAGCTGAGTAAAGGCAGGATCTGGTGGAGTTGCTTTTGCCTGTGTGATACGGTGTTTTTGCTATACAGGCATCATCTTATAAACAGCCTTTCTCCAAATATATGCTTAGTTCTTCTCTTAACAAAAGAAAACAAGGCTGCTACGTAGTCTCCTAGAAGGCTGAAAAAGGGCCAAGAAAGTGAGCAAGAACTTACTGTCTCCACTTGAGTGAAGTGTAATGCAGACTATAGTGCCTTATAGTTTTGGGAAGCCCATCAAATGTTTTTGAACAAACTGTGTTTAACCTTTTTTCTCTTGAATTGCTATTTAACTTGAGCTGTTCAAGTTCCTCTTTGTAGCTGTGTTCTCAATTGTTTGCCTCCTTTAGATTCAGTTTTGGCTCTTAGCTGAGTTTTCTTGTTTAATTTTGCAACACTGATCTACGAAAGGACAAAGAAATGAATGAAGACTGACAGTGTCCAGAAGTTTTTGAGTAGCATAAGCAAGGAAAAAAAAGGAATTTTCCTTCATATTTCTCTCCCTGTTCAGCTTCTGTTGTTGAATTTGCTCCTTTCTAGCCTTTTAGTTTTTTCATAGGATTGAGAGAATGGTTTGAAATTCATTGTAGTGGGGAAGAAACTGTAGAGCTGTTTAAGAAGATTGTTACTCTCGTGCCAGTGTCACTGCTATAGGCCATGCTATAAACTGGATTACTGAAAGGATACTCCCTGTCTGTGAGGGAAGAGGGAACTTACCTGAACTTCATACTTTTATATTTTTATATGCCACACATATTGCACTGATCTGGTCTCCAGTGTAGTTCCAGTTACTTAAGAGAGGTTCCAGTAACAGCTTAGGAGGTCTGACAAAGATGTAGGAGCAACTGCGAGGAGGGCAGGTACTCTTAAAAACTAGCACTGTTACCAGACAAATACGTGAAACTATTATCTGAAAAGAAGGTCAGACTTAAATAAAAGTCACTTGTTTCAGTGCTCTGATTTCTTTCCTCTGTGCCTTTTGGCAAAAAGCCCTCATTTTTGTGCCACATACTGATATGTGACTATAAAAGTCAAAGTATTTGGAGACTATTTGTAGCACTGATTAATTAGCATTCAATAAACTGCATTAATTTGAGTAAAATTACTAAATTAACCCTTTTTTTTCCCATTCACTGAGTTTAATGATCTTTTACTTTGGCCTCTGTAGAAAGAAGTAAATATTCATATTTATTCAGTTATATTCATACTTACATCATCTGAATCCAACTACTGTTTGATTTGTCCTGTGATTTGGATCCATTCTGATGACTTAAGTTCACTTACACTGTGAATTGCATTCGATTGACATGTGTTATGATGGAGTAGTTACAATGCCTGTACTGATAATTTAGTGTGAACTCCCTTTGGGAACAGATTCTACTTATACTTTTTATTAAGTATTTCACCTTTAATAGGCTTTTGATTAAATCTGTTTTAATATCTGTAATTAAATACAGCTTTAGACTGCTTCATTTTATATGCAGATCTGCAAGCCAAAATTTTTCTAGTTGTCAGACTCACTTTCCTAATTGTTCTGTGTTGTAGAACCTGTAAGAAAAGTAACGATTTTGGTGTATTAACCCAAATTTTATGTTTGAACAGGAAAATAACACGAACACTTTTGTTTTGGTTGAATCTGCCTTCACAAATCTTCAGAACCTTGCTATTGCTGTAGCAAATCAGACTCCTGTTTTATTAGAAGGACCAATAGGATGTGGCAAAACTTCTTTAATTGAATATTTAGCAGCTGTTACAGGAAGAGCAAAACCTCCTCATATTTTGAAAGTGCAGCTTGGAGATCAAACTGATAGTAAGGTAACTGATGAATTTGTTTTATTGCTGAATGATAGGGCATCATTTTTACTTAAAACATGGGCTTAATTTTCTGATAATTTAATGTTTTACTGAAGGACCTCACAGTGCCCAACTCTATAGTATTGGTCTTAAAATTGATGAGAATGAATAAATAAATAAATGTGAAGAAAAGTAATAGTTAAGTTTCCATAGGTTTTAAAGTCTTTGCATAATTGTGCTGTATCTGTGTCATTCAAATTGTTTTATCAGGGTTTTCTGTGTAGAAGACCTATATTGATTTCTTTAATTAAAAAAAATTGATTTACATTGGAAAAAACATGATTCTAAAATGACTCAAGCTGGTGCCAAAGGTTATATGAACACTTTCATTTCAGTTTAAGTGAGCTGATGTCAGTTTAATCTGATGCCAACTTTTTTGTGGTAAGGATGAGATGAAGCAAAATCCCATGATGTTGAGGAGATTTGCAATTAATTCATAGTGATCTAGCTCTATCTGTAGGGATAAAACCAGAGGTGAAGATAATTCCGCATTCTTTTGGGTTTTCATATATAACTTTTGAGCTTGAATTGATTTATGTTTTTTGGCTCAATTTATATTTAGTTTTCAAAGGTGGTTAGCCTCTGCCAGAAGTGCTATCTGAAGGTTTTTATTGGAATGCATGAGCACTTTCTTTACTTGCATGGCACAGCTGGTTTCACCATCTCGCAACTGTATCTTTTCATATACGTGATTAAGACTGCTATATTAAGAAAAAGTGGTGAAACCATAAACTTAGTTATTTAAGCAATGCTTAAATATAGAAGTTACAATTTGAGAGAGAAGCAACACTTGACTGATTTTTACCTTTGAATATCTTGCTTTACAGTTCCTTTTACTACCTTAGTCATAGGCTTTTCAAAAATGTAAAAGTTCAGTGCAATCCTAAACAGTTTCCTCTTTGTAAGTTATGGTGACATAGCTCATAGATTCACTTCCAGTTACCTAGTTTGTTTTAATTACTATGTTTGTTTGATTATCATACATGTAAAAGGGGGAAACTTCTTTTTCATAATGAAAAAAGGTGTCATGGTGGGCACAGATTTCTAGATGGATTGTTTAGTAACGTGAGGGCTAAGTGTGTGTTGCTTGCATGCCAACCTTGGTCATATTTGTAATTCTTTTCTCTGAGTTTCTTAAGGGATGTCATGATCACGTCTCTCATTTACTGATTGTTTCTGTCATAGACGCTGCTCGGTATGTATCGTTGTACAGATGTACCAGGGGAGTTTGTGTGGCAGCCTGGAACCTTGACACAAGCTGTTACCAAAGGTCATTGGATACTTCTGGAAGACATTGATTATGCTCCTCTGGATGTGGTATGTAGGTTTATGTTCACTTTAGGGTACTGGTCTTAATGCCCACGATAGCAGTTTTGGCAGTCTAATTACCATGGGTTCTGTAACAGCAAGCTAAAAATGCTGCTCTTCCTCTAAAAGGGGTTAGGAAGAACTAACCTGTCTGTCTTTGTTCATATATTAGCACACCACCTTAGATTTTGTCATTATTACAGAGTAGTCATGATGCTACCACTGATGCGAAATTTCACTCTGAAGATTGGAATTGACGTTGATAATGAGATATCTGTCTATTTAATCATGTTTTGGCATTTGAAAACAAAGGTGGCCCTAAACACCACAGAATATTGTCAGTGTATTAGGGTAGTGCTGCTTTTAAGATCTTTTTAGTGTTTTGTTGTGTTGTGCTGCTTTTTTGGTTTGTTTTTGTTTGTTTGTTTGTTTTCTTTTCCTACACATTTTTACCTCTGGCTTGGATATTAAAAATGTGTTGTTGCATTAAGCGTTTTAGGTTTTAATGGATTTCCTGTTTTCAGCTCCAGAACAACTAGTTAGACTGTCATCCTTCCCTTTTGAAATAATGCCTACTGAAAACATGTCATCTGCAAGAATGATGTGCTGTATAGGCCTGCCAGATATTCTGCAGATCGTTGTTTACTTTAACATCTGTTTGGTAAAGCATCCTTTGTGTGACTGAATAACCTGACAGTTTGTTTACTGGGTTCTAGGCTTCTGAAATATAGAAAATCTATAGAAAGCTAAGAAGTACTGCTTCTGTGTACTAGACAGTTCACTGCCAGGGGTCATGCACTTACTTGCTTCTGTGGATTCAACTCACTGCACTCACCATAAGCATGCCCCGAGTAGTATCCTGCATTCATCACACTCTCCCTTTCTTCAGATCCTACAGGCATCCTGTCTCCTTTCTCTATATCAAAATGTTTGCGCTTACCTCCCTCTGTGCTGAGGGATCACTGTGGTCCCACCTCCCTTTTTTCCTTCCACCACAGTTACTGTCCTTCCCCAGGGAAGGATAAATAGATACCAAATAAATAGATACCAAACTCTCCTGAGGGTAGCAGGGTATACACTGAAAAATGTTGATGTTTGAGAATGACATCTTGGAGATGCAGGTCATCTTTGTTCAGGCACATAAAGAAAATAAGGCTTCTGATGTGAAAGTGAATAATAATGAATTCAAGAATTTGAGATTAGTTTTGATTTGGACTTGCAATGTAAAGGCTATAATTTCCATTCCCTTATAATTTAATCTGAATACAGGAGAAGGAAGATAGGTAAACTTTACACCTGTGACTTCCACTGCTGATTAAAATGGCTCTGCAATTCCTGTTAGCATCACTTGGAAGAGCAATCTGCAGGAACAGCAGTTGCTGACAATGTAATGGTGGAATTGCTCCAACATCTCAAGTGTGAAATGAGTGTGGATGGTTGTGCTGTCTGTTACAGTTTCACAAAAAAGAATGTCATTTTTATCTCTAGATCTCTGTGCTGATTCCTCTTTTGGAGAAGAGAGAGTTACTGATTCCTGGTCGTGGTGACTGTTTAAAAGTAGCATCAGGATTCCAGTTTTTTGCAACCAGGAGGTAGGTTTGTGAACTAAAAGATATTGAGAGCATGGATATCCTCTTTTTAAGTCCAAAGTACTTTTAAGTGCAAGGTACTTGGTCAGGAGTATTTTAGCAATTTCTTCTTAACAAGTAATAGAAGCCATAGCGAGTCTGAAATGGTTTTTTTCACTTGTAAGCAGCCTTATGTTATTACCAGTTGAATCCATTCCCTCAGTCTTGTTGAGAACCTCGCTGCGGGGGAACCTTAAAAAACCAACCTCTCACCAAAACAGAATACCACTCTCTGGAATTACTGTGTGAAGAAGGTTTATTCTTGATATTTATGAAAGTCTTGTGTCAGTATAGATGTTTGTAATGTTTTCTAACCAGAAAAAGATTTAAGGTACTCTCCCTGATTGTTTCACTGTAGTAGTGGCTCATGCCTTAGATGTCAAAATCACTTCTTTTGTAATAAGACTTAATATTGTATCAGGATTAAAGATTTGGAGGTCTATATGGGGAATGGTAGTTACATGGTTTTTGAAATGTTTTATAATTTATTTTAAAGCCTTTCACAAATTTTTATGCTTTTGTCTTCCATAATTTTTTCTTTTCTTTGATTTATCTGATCTATTTTTTTCTGTAATCGAGTCTTTTGTGTTCATCTCTTTTGGTTGCCTAATCTCCTAAGATTTTTTTCTTCTTAATGCTTGATTGTCATGGTTTAACCCCAGCCAGCAACTAAGCACCACAAAGCCTGATGGCCCACTCCCTCAGAGCAGGATGGAGGAGAGAATTGGAAGAGTAAGAGTGAGAAAACTCTAAGGTTGGGATAAGGACAGTTTAATAAGGGTTGGACTTGATGATCTCAGAGGTCCTTTCCAACCCATCTGATTCTATGAATAGGTAAAGTAAAAGTTGCTCACAGAAGCAAAGCAAAACAAGGAATGCATTCACCACTTCCCATTGGCAGGCAGCTGTTCAGCTGTCTGCAGGGAAGCAGGGCTCCATCATGCATGACTCTGAACATCACCACCCTTCCTTCTTCCTCCAGATTTATATGCTAAGCATGATGGGAATATCCCTTTGGTCAGTCAGGATCAGCTGTCTCAGCTGTGTCCCTTCCAACTCCCCCAGCGTCCTCCCTGGTGGGGCCGTAGGAGAAGCAGAAAAGACCTTGATGCTGTAGACATCCCGGTGTTATTGATGCTGTTTTGGTCACAAATGCAAAACACAGTTCCATACCAGCTACAACAAAGAAAATTAAGCCTGTATAACCAGCACATGGTGAACAGTTTGGATAGTAGGAAATTACAGTTTGCATTGAGCTAGTTAGAGTAGATACAATAAATCTGTTGCTATTTGCAGATGGGAAATATTATGTAAAAATAAAAGACAAAGACAATAAAATGAATAAATAGATAAAACCAACCAACCAACAACAACACCAGAAAACAAAAACCAAACCACAAACCCAAATCTAATGCTTTTGCACATGCAAGGCTACTTCCATAGTGGGTAAAAATACATGGGTGAATAGTTATTTCTGCAGTGAAATATGAAAGAGAAAGAAACTGATCAGGGAAAGGATTGTGAGTGAAGACTGAGGAAAAGTAACCGGGAAAGGCTGTGGGAGGTGTAGTGCCTTAACCTTGGCTCAATACCAAGAAGTACCCATTAAAACTGCTGTCTCACTCCCCTCTGCAACTGAACAGAGGGGAGGAAGGAAAAAAAACAGCGAAGGATTCATGAGTTAAGAGCTGGGAAAAGTCACTTACTGATCTCCATCACGGGCAAAACACACTCAAAGTGGGTATAATTCTTAAAATTATTACTAACAGGAACAGAGCAAAAGAGTGAGAAGTAAAATAATCTTAAAAACATCTTCCCCCCCACCCATCCTTCCTTCCATGTTCTCCCTCCTCCCCCTCACAGCAATACAGGGGGATGAGAAAGGGGGGTTACGGTCAGATGTTGTTTCTGCCACTGATCAAGGAGAGGAGTCCTTCCCCTCCTCCAGGGGGTCCTTCCCATGTGAGACAGTCCTTAATGGACCTCTCCAGCGTGAGTCCATCGCACAGACAACAATTCTTCATGAAACTGCTGTCCTGTGGGTCACTTCTCCATGGGGTGCAGTCCTTCACAAATGAGCAGTACTGGTGTGGGTCCCCCACAGGGGGCCACAAGTTCTACCCAGGAAAAACCTGATCCAGCATTTGCTCCTTTCTTCATGGGCTGCAGGTCTCCCCAGCAGGGCTGTGCTCCATCCTGGGCCCCCCACAGGGTCACAGCCTCCTTCAGATATCCACCTGCTCCATCATGGGCTCCTCCCTGGGCTGCAGGGGCACAGCTGCTCCACCATGGGCTGCACCACGGGCTGCAGGGCCTCAGCTCCGGCACCTGGAGCACCTCCTGCCCCTCCTTCTGCACTGATCTTGGTGTCAGCATTGTCGTTCCCATGGTCTCACTCCACTCTTCCCTGGCAGGCATTTTCACTGCACAACAACCTTCTGTTCTTAAATATGTAGGCATTACTATCACTCCTGGTTGGCTTGGCCTTGGCCAGCAGCAGGAAGCCCATCCTGGAGCCGGCTGGCATTGACTCCACCAGACAGGGGAAGCTTCCAGAAGCTTCTAGCAGAAGCCACCCCAGTAGCCCCCCAGCTACTGAAACCCAGCCGCAGAAACCCACTACCGGAGGGGACAAGACTGCTTTTCCTACATCTCTGCAATAGATCACAGGTCCTTTAAAGTATTTCCCAGGCCACTTCTCTTAGGCTTCTCTCTTCACAAAGGATTCTGTATATTGCTTCTGATAGACTTAATTGATTGTCAGTTGTCTTTCTGGAAGTATCTCTAAAGAGATTATGCACTACAGGGAGAAAAACACTTTAATAAAAGAACAGACAATTTGAAAAGCATGAATGGGCAAGGTAGGGTACATGACAGTAAGTGAGAGACAGTGTCATCTATGCATGCACATTATGCTGTAGCAGCAATATGTAACATTTTTTGATGTAAAGGAATGCATTGAAAATATTGAGTTTTTCAGCAACACTCAATATGCTGTGTTTCTTCTTTAGGATATTCAGTTGTGGTGGAGGTTGGTACAGGCAGCAAAGCAGCCATGCTGCTCTTTTGGACAAATATTGGACCAAAATACATCTGGATAACATGAGCAAAGAGGAACTTAAGGAGGTATGGTGTATGTTGTTCTATTGTGACATATGACATGAATAATAGTTTCAATTAAGGGTAGTAAATGTTTCTCAGTAGTATTTTCAAGTTCCGCAATATGCTCTCATAATTTCAGCTTTGTACTGTCAATTTTGAAGTAAATGGATGGTTTGTCAGGAAAATTTGAAATGAATTGAACAAAAAATTCCTGGAGCTTGCCCTGACTAACACAGTTCTTCTTTGTGTGGCTCTAAGAATCATGTTCCTTTGCCACTTATTAGCCCAGAGAGATTTAAAAGCAAGAGAAAAAGAAAAATTGGGCTTAATCTAATTTTGAGATCTAAGCTTAGAGTTGCAAAAGAGTTGGTCAGTTATCAATTAAAAATAACTGCTTGACGTCTTCTATTAGCATCTCTGGGAAGTGTTTACTTAGTTTAGTTCTTAAGAAAATTAAAGGACTCTAGGACTCATATGAAAATAAAATTCTCTGGAGATTCTCCTTGTGATACAGAGCTCAGAATAGAATCTGATTTTATAAGAACCTTGCCTAAGGGAAAAGGGAGTGAACAGTCTCTACCAAAAGAGTTGAGAAGAAAGTGCTGCATTTTCTAGAATGAAGAAGATAGTTTTCCAGGAGAATTTATTCACTCCTTTGGACTTGTTCAGCAGCCAGTACAGTTATGGATGACCTTAAATATCTGTGTGTTTTTCATTTTTTGTCATTTGTCAGCTAATTGTTAGTAATGGGTCAAGAACAGCATGTATTTAATCCTTGTAGATTTTGTTGCAGGGAAGCGTGTAGATGCATGGCGAGGCCTCTGCAGATGGTTTCATGGAGATGTGCACACTTGTGTGCTATAACTACAAAAAGATCCATGTGGGAAGCTCAGAGTTGCAATATTTGAAAACAGTTATCTGGCCAAACTTGATGCCAAAGACAACCTCAAGAAAGGACCAATTTTAAAGTGAAGCTTGGCTATCAGAGCCTCAGGAAAAAAGGAGGGTTCAGTGCTAAATGTGTCACTTATCACTATGTTCTTTTTGTTCTTTTTTTTTGTAACTTTGTACACATAAATTAAACACTGTAAGATTCCCTAGTAGTAATAGAAGAGACAAGGTTAGAGAATACCCACTTGCTTGTCTTGGAAACAGACTCATATTCTTGTTAATCTTAAAATCAGTCTGGCAGGGTAGGACCAGTTTTCCTGGCCTGTGCCTGTGAAAAGTAATTTTGGCAAGCAATATTTTGTTTGGCAAGCTTTAGTAGAGAGAACTGAAAGAAAATCAAAGAAGAAAAATTAGCCCCTTAATGTGTCTTTGTCAGCAAAGTGAACAGACAACATGAATGCTCAAATAAATTCAGTTATGAAGAAGGACAAGAGGTATGAACTTCTGAGTTGTAGAGTTGTATGATCGTGATTTGGATTTGATAGGGTTGAATGTACCTTTTGCTTTTCCTGTTGGTATTTGTGCAAATGTATTAAATGAATTTGAGTAGAGTTGAGTTGGCAAAATTAATTTTTGGCATCAAACAAGCCATAATAATTTCTGTTTTCCTCAGATGAGAGATTGCAAGAGAGCAGTTTTGTGTAGCTTCCTAGCTTAGGTATCTATTGAGAGCATTTCCTAGTAGAATTTGGGGGACTAGTGGTTTCTTTCAAGTGCTAATGGTTATTTTGTTGTTGTTGTTATTGGTTTTGTTTTGTTTCTTCTTTCAGGTCCTTCAAAGGAGATATCCCAACCTTGCTCTTGTAACAGATCACTTGCTGGACATTTACATTGACCTTACAGGAGACAAGTATCAGGCATCAGAAAACAGTGCTTATGGCTCCAGTCACATACCAGAAGATTCATCAGAATCGAAATCAGAACATAGGAAACCAAATCTGGAAGGACGAGAACTGTCTCTAAGGTTGTCCTTTCTTTTATGTTTATTCGAAGTCAGCTAGCTACAGAGATAGAAAGGTTTATTTTTAGTTATTTTTCTTAACATCTTAAAATACAATGATAAAATTTTGAAAACCTGGGATTTCGTAAAAACTAGAGAAATACATTTTTAATTTTAAAACTTCGATTAATGTGTCTTTTAAGAAACTCAAACTTTCTATTTTCTGTACTTAAACTTTTCCCTCAAAAAAAAAAAGTAGATTTTTTATATAGATAGGTATCAAGCCATATGAATTAAATCTTACTTCATTTAACACAAGGTATCAGTACTAGTTAAGAACTGAAATGTGCTATATAGTGTTCTCATATGAGCTACAAGATAATGTTTTCAACAACTGAATATGTTTCCCTATCTAGATTATTTCATATTGAACACTCACAGCATTCTAACTTGCAGATGACTGAAAAAACCCAGATTTTTAGTGTATTATTAAATTCAGAATTTTTACAATGAAATGTAGCTTGATGCTCAATTATTTCTTCCTCTCATACCAAGTGTCAGTTCTGCTCATGTAGAATTTCTGTAACCAGCAGTGCTTTGTGAATTAGTAAGTAAATACTAGATGCCTGTTATTTTTGTGGAGCGTAAGAATGTCAGTAATTTTAAAAAAGGGTTATTTTTCTAGAATTACATGTTTCCTTGTCTTTCGGAAGATTTTGCTGTTCATAAGGAGTCTGTATCTTGAAAAAATAAGATTTTATACCTTTCTGCATTTTTTAATACCTTTTAGTCTCATAATTACTTTATGGTTCAACTGTGAGTGTGTGTTATCTATTTCTAAGAAACGTGTCTGAAAGCAACACTATTGGTCTTTATGTGTTCAGCTACTTGCACAACAACTACATGTACAACTGCCAGAAGATGCTGTGGTGACCTAAGCTGAACATGAAAGAAGGTGCTGTGTGTTTCGGCTTGTTTGTACCAAATCTTTGTGGTTTTTCTTTTTAGAGACCTCCTGAATTGGTGCAGCAGGATTGCTTACAACTTCGACAGTAATTCTTCAACCACAGCAGTGAATATTTTTCAGGAGGTGCGGTAAGACTTCATCCAGAAATTGCTTACCCAAATTCTAGCCTTGTCTCACAAAGTACTCTGTTTGGGAATGTGAGGTGGGAATATACATTTAGTTTTGTTTGAAGCAGTTGGACTGTATGTGGAATGTTTGTGATCTGTCTAATCAGAGGCTTTCATCACTATTAGGAAGGTTGTTTGCAGTAATGTGCTGAAAGATTTACTGTTGTCATACAAACAGCATGCTACAAAATGATTTCAGCTGATGTGAGCTGGGATTGCATATGAACGAGAGTAAAGGTTTTAAGTTCTTTCCTTTTTATTGTAATATGAGGCTTCTTTTCTACTTTCCACAAATCCACTACATTACAGAGTTTAGAAGTTCTTATTACATCCTTTTGAACTCCGTTGTTTGACTCTATACATGGACCGTGAAATAATTTTACTTACCATGGCTGGATTGGATTTGGGCTCATTTAGATTAAGATGGTGCTTGTGAGATCAAATCATACATAACTACTGTTAAAGAAGTTGTTTTTCCTCTTGACAGGCATTGGACTGTTTCACAGCTATGCTGTCCAACAAAGGGAGCAGACA
>NW_020955684.1:47952-120632 GCF_003031625.1 Empidonax traillii
CTATACATGGACCGTGAAATAATTTTACTTACCATGGCTGGATTGGATTTGGGCTCATTTAGATTAAGATGGTGCTTGTGAGATCAAATCATACATAACTACTGTTAAAGAAGTTGTTTTTCCTCTTGACAGGCATTGGACTGTTTCACAGCTATGCTGTCCAACAAAGGGAGCAGACAGAAAATGGCAAAAGTTATTGGAAGTAAACTAAACATTTCCAAAAAAAAGGTATGTGAGCTATAATTAACATGATGTTTATCGCTAACATTCTATCGCTTACAATTTTTCTACTGTTTAATTTATATATGTGATGTTATTTTTTCTTAGAAATTATACCCACCTCTCTGTCACAAACACTATTTTTGCTCTCTCTTCTATCCCAGGATCTGTTTCTCATGTTTTATGTTCAGCTGCCTTTTTTTTTTTTTTTTAACTCTTAAAGTTCCAGTGAACCTGTTTCAGAGCAAATGGGCTCATCCTGCAAAAGAAGGATTACACAGCTGGAACAGCACAGCTGCCTAAGCACATGATACTGCTGGGTGCACTGAGTAGGGAATAATGTGTTTCTTCTTGGGTGGTTTTCTGTGAACATTAATCATTTGAATGAGGAAATCAGAGAGAAACTGATCTTTACTACTACTTGTCTTAAATCATTGATTACAAAATCAAGTACCTCTCTGGAGCCTAGTAATGTTCTATAAATCGCGGAATTAAACTAAAAAATTTCTTTGTCGGCTATTTCTGAGCATAGAAAATTTGCAAAGAAAAGATGACAGATTGATCCCCTGAAACTTCCACGTTTGTCCTTCTTTGCATTATTTCAGTACAGGAATGTATTATTCCCTGCAAATGGCAAAATATCCGTGTTTACCCAAAAGCTTTTTTGAGGGAGGTTTTTTTGTTTATTGTTAAAATAACTGTTCAAGTTTATGTAGTTGAACTACCATGGAAGCAGACAAAGTATAGAAATATAGTGGCATAGACCTGTTATTAAGTTATTAAGTTGAAAACTGTTTGTTCAGATAAAAACATTTCTGAGGTCCTTCAGTACTTCTGGTGAAGAGTATGTAAAACCTGCAAAATATAGAATCTTACCATGAAGAATTAGCTTGCTGCAGAGTGGGTGTTTTTAGTGTGATATAAGCATTATTAGTATTGGAAATGTTCATGCTTTTTTCACAGGTGGAGTTCTTTTGTGAACTCTATAAACCAGAAATTTTAATACGGGAACAAGAAGTCTCTGTCGGAAGAGTGTGTCTTATAAAGAAACAAACACAGGCTCTCACTGTACAGAGGTAGAGTATCTTATAGTTTCCATGTAAATTGAAGTATTTTGTGACGGAATAGAATAGACTGCAAGTCACAGGGTTCAGAAAAATGCAAGCTGGATATTTTCACTTTAATGGAAGGAATGTGAGAGTTCTTTCTCTTTTGATCTGAATTTTACTTTGCTTATCATTAAGCTTGTGTGCATCATACTTCTGGCAGCCAAAGCATGAAGATTGTCAGCTTCTTTAAACGAGATTGTCTTCAAAGTAGTGTGGATCCACAGCTGTTACAATAAAATTTTGATGAATCTTTGTTTGTAAAGGGAGATTTTTGTAGTATGTGTCGCTAACTCTGGGAAGTTCTTTGGGAATCCTGAGTTTCTAGGTTGTGTCTTGAAAAAAATGAGTATCTTATAAGGGTACCTTAGAACTCTTTTTTTCAGACCTGTATTAATTTAAAAAAAAAAAAAATCCTAAATTCAACCACAACATAAAAGAAATAATAAACTTAAAATTACCTCTGTGATAAATCTTAGTTTTGAGTTTCTTCCTTTTGTTTTTTCAGAGCAAAACAAACCTTTGCAGCCACACGGCCATCCGCAGTATTGATTGAACAGCTTGCAGTGTGTGTTGCCAAAGGAGAGCCAGTGCTTTTGGTTGGTGAAACAGGGACTGGCAAAACCTCAACTGTTCAGTACCTTGCTCATATTACAGGTAAATAAAGTATGAAAACTGTAAGCTACATGAAGATAATTTAAAGAAAACAACAAATGAGTAAACCCACAAGTTGATGATGCTTTCTATTTCTGTTTCAAGGACACCGTTTGAGGGTTATCAACATGAACCAACAAAGTGACACAGCAGATCTGTTAGGGGGGTGAGTTACTGTTTTAACTGTTGTGCATAACAAATTGGCAGTATGTATTTCACAGTAATATAAGTGTCTTAATAAACGTTTGCATTCAGAAACCTTTTTGTCCTTGCTGAAGAACAGAGCAATTTCACTAAATTGTGTGCACAGCTGTATGTGATGAAGTCATTTAAAAGCACAAGCCAATGTTTCTGAAAAAATGGCTAAGCTGTCCAATAGAAATCTGATCTAACATTCAATAGACATACTGGTTGGTAGTTATTAAAAATATTTTACTTATCAATGTCGTCCTGTCTTCATAAAATTGCCTCATGAGGTGCATTTAAATATGTACAATTTTACTTTTTTATTAGTTGAGTAAGAAACTTTGGAAACCGGGGTTCATTCATGCACAGTGTTGTTGTTTCAGTAACTGGTTTTGGGGTGCTTTTATGTTTTTAATGGACAGATTCCTGTGTCATAAATAAGTAAATACTCTTATGCTTCTCTTCAGTTACAAGCCTGTGGATAACAAGCTGATCTGGCTGCCTCTGCGAGAGTCTTTTGAGGAACTCTTCTCTCAGACATTCTCTAGGAAGAAAAATCAAACATTCTTGGGACACATTCAGACCTGCTACAGGCAGAAACGTTGGCACGATCTGCTAAAACTAATGCAGCATATTCATAAATCTGCTATTAATAAGGAAGTAAAAGAAAATGCATCTGGTGAGAATTGAGACTGATCAAACACACATTAGCACTGAACCATTGTAGAGAGTAGATAAATACTAGTTATTTCTTTTGGCCTTTAAATTTGGGTTGGTTTGGAGTTTAGTTTTTTTTGTCTCCCTTTATTACATTCTTCTGGTTTTCAAAAATGCAATGTCTGTCTACAAGTCATTCAAACTACTGTTAGTATACTCATTGGATTTGTATTTTGTTTAATTTTTTCTGTTCTCTAACTCATCACTGCTGTCAGCTATGTCTGACAGTGTGAAGGTTGACTTGTCTGATCTATGGTGCCCTTGACATCTGGTCTTCACTTAGCAGTTACTTGCTGTGCTGGTGAGCAGTCCTGGTGGTTTGTATGTTGGTCTTCCATGTGAATGCATTCATACTTTTAGTCATGGAACCTCCTTAAATCTCACAAATATATCCTATTTAAAAACTAAACAAAACAACAACATAAAAAACCCAAGCCCAAAGCAATAGCTCTTTTAGGGTAGTAATGATATTAAGAGTTTGCTTTTGACTTGGCATCACTGTCAGTAACTCGCCTAGTGCTTTAATTTGTTTCAGTGTGGTTTTGTCTCCAAATAAGTTTATGTTTTGATTTCTTTTATACTTCACAACCCATTTTGGGGCAGAGGCAGTGTTGATACTTTGTCTTGTATGGAGTCGTTTCTGGTTCTAGACCAGCCGAACCCGTGAAGTTGTAGCTTTCATTCAGTATAGCCCAAGTAAAATTAATCATGAACTTTATCTCCATTCTTCTTTTAACTGGTTCTTCTGAATATGCAGATACTAAAATAAATGCCCACAAGTGTAGGAAAAAAAAATTTAAAAATGAATGTTTAAAGACTACTTATTGCAAGTATTGACAATCCTAAAATACAGACAAGCTGAAATTTGTAATTTGCAAAGTTACTTAAATAATTTTGATGCTGTATGTAGCTCAGGGAGTGATTTTAAACAAATAACTGAAGTCAGTGCAGTATTAAATAATGTCATAACTGATAAGCAACAGTGTTTTTACTTGATACTGAAGTGTTCATTGTCAATCTGTTCTGTCATAGGGTTTATAAATTTGGATTTTTTTTTTGACATGTCTTTTTGTTTCTGGAATTTAGAGACTGCAGCATAAGTATTTGTTCCTAGGATAAGAAAGAATGGCAAATTGTCTGTATTCATATGTCAGTAGTGTTCGGTTAAATTTAAAATACAACCCTCCCCTTCCCAAAATGGAAACAAAAAAATTATTTTTTTTTTATTCATGAGGTGTCATCTGTAGAACTGGAATGTTTTCGCTGCTCAACCAAGCTTACTTTTGTATCTCTGTGCTTGAAACAACATGATTAAAATACTGTTGTAGAACATTTTTTATGATATTGTTCTGATGGTACACACTTGAATTTGTTTTGCTCACAGGCTCACCACTGAAGGAAAAGTGGGAAGCATTTGGTCTTAAACTGAATCATGCTCATCAACAGATGAAAATGACAGAAAATGCTCTCCTCTTTGCATTTGTTGAGGTATTTAAGAGTTGCATTTTGATATAAGGAGAAGTATTTAAAAGACTTTGCAATCAGTATTATATAAATAATTTCCTGGCAAGAACCTTATTATGAAGTTAGACATATTCCATGATAACTCTGTGAAACAAAGTGTGCTGCTTAAAGGAGGGAGTGGTTGGGATAATGTTTTGTGGTAGCACATTAATTCCATGCTGTATAATAGAAATAGGATTGGTGTAATAATGTCAGCAGTATGTCAGGTCATCATTTTAACTGTGTGAGATTAGAAAAAAATTTCCTGACCAGTCTCCAGTAGGACATGCTTCTGCCTAGGGATTCTTGTGAAGGATTTAATATTAAGAATCTGTGCTGTTTATCTAGAAGTACTTTTTTTAAATGTTTCAAACCCATCCATGTATGTTCTAATGACATTAGGTGCGATTAGGAGAAACTATGAAGTTTATGCATGCTTGTTCCTTGTCACCCTGTTAGTCTGAGTATATTCTCTCATATTTCATGTGAAGTGTATAAAATGTTGACCAGTCTTCTATAAAAAGTGTGTGTACAAATAGTTGGAGAACCTTTGACTGAAGTATAATTTTAATTAGTAAGATATTATTTCCTTAGGAGTATAATACTGTTTTTGTCTTTGCATTTCTTTGGATTAACTGTCTTTATTCTTGTGTGGTGTCAGTGAAGTGCATGCCCCACAGTGTTGGATGTCACTGACAGGCAGCATTGTACGAATAACAGAACCTAATTCTGTTATATTTGAGCCAGTCTAAATGGTAACTGATATAGTGGTGATAACCATCTGACTTCTGTGGCTTGCAAAATAATTGCTGTTATTGAGAGAGAGCAGTAAAATTGCTATTGCTGTAAAAGGTCTGGAATTGCCATTTGTCTAATCAAACCATAGATTGCACGTATTGCAAGTATTTCCAGCATAAGACTGCTTCAGTTGGTGGTGACATGATTAACAAATTAATCTTATTTTTAGGGTACTCTGGCACAAGCAGTAAAAAAAGGAGAGTGGATTTTATTGGATGAGATTAACTTGGCTGCAGCAGAGACTTTGGAGTGCCTGAGTGGTTTATTGGAAGGATCATCTGGGTCACTGGTGTTACTAGACAGAGGAGACACAGGTACTATTTCTGTGTTTCCTTGGGCTGTATCTTGCTATTTAGTTGATTTCCCTGTCCTTATATATGTCCTTGACTTATATATAAGTTGAGAACATTTACCATTCAAATGAAAGTGTGCAAAAGAGAGCAAAGTGTTCTTGGTAGACTTCAAACTTTTATGCAAAAAGTGGGAATTTTAATTCACTGTTGACTCAGGAGATTTCCACATGGAGAAATTGTAGGTTTTGCCTCTGAACTCAGTAAGGGCAGATCTCTCCAGTAAGCATGGATGGCTCTGCAGACTACTGAAGGACTGAATTTTTTTTTCTTTATGAAGTTGAGGTAGCTTGATGGATGCTTGTGAAGATGCAGATACTTCTGCTAAAATTACATAGGGTTATTCTCTGAAAATTTTTTACACTGGAATTTTTAAAATAAATTAGTAGTGTAGCGGTAGAAGCTGATCTAGATAAAATATAACTTATTTAACATAATAAATATCCTGTGTTTATCATTAACCATATGTTTCTCAATTCTGTTTTGCTTTAGAGCCTCTTGTCCGTCACCCTGATTTTCGCTTGTTTGCATGCATGAATCCAGCTACAGATGTTGGAAAGAGAAATCTTCCTCTAGGAATAAGAAACAGGTAGGAAATAATGAAGGAAAGGTAGGAATATGTCAGTCATAACAAAATTAGAATGGGTGGCCACTCTGAAGTGTCCACTCTTTGAAACAGAGATCAATAGAGTCCACTTTGAAAAGTGCTCTAACTGTGTCACTACTTTGGTGTTCAGGCTGTAACATTTGGGTATCTATTGCAGATTGTTTAAAATCTTAATTTAAGAAAACACAGTCCCATAGTTCATTTTCAGTCTAATAAGTTAAAATAATTCAGAGAAATTACTCAAAATTAATAGAAATACCTTACTTTCTTGTGTACTCTGGTTCTTGAGTCTAGGTCATTTGACAATCAGTATTCTGATACTTGAAAAAATCTAAATGGCATATGCCATGAGATTAATATATAATGTGGTTTTTAAAATTTGGTCAGATGTGTAAGCATTATGTCTCGATTTTTATTTGGATGGGCTGATTCTTACAGGTTTACCGAACTGTATGTAGAAGAATTGAGAAATGAGGGAGACTTGCAAGTTCTTATCATGGATTATCTGAGAGGCCTGAATGTGAACAAAAATACAGTACAAGGAATTGTGAAGTAAGTTGATTGTAATATCTTTAAATTCTTCATGATGAAATAAGTTACAAAAAGAAAGTATGTAACGGTAGTCTGTGGTTAGACTGTTTTGGGAAACACAGTATGTAATGCTTCCTACCCAGCAATTTGCATAGCGTTAGGAAAAAAAAGAGAGTAGACATTCATCTTCTTAATTCTGAAGGTTTCTGTATCTGTGGGGAGATTTTTGGGTTTTTTATTCAGAATTGTTTTCTTGGTGGCAACAGTTAAAGAGCACTGTTGTTGCAGTACTCTGAGAGACTAAAATGTTTTGTTTCTGTGGACGATACCAATGGAAGTCATGTGTGTTTATCTAGAGTTGCCTTTCTTTCCCCTAGTATGAGGTGAACTATCTCATGTTTCCAATACTTGGAATTTATAGGCACTCTCTGCATATCAAGCTCTCTCAAAAATAATGGTTTTGAAAGTACTCTGTTGCTTTGCTTTACTGGCTATACAGATGGCAGAGCTTGGCATGCCTTTCCTAACCTGGAGCTTTTAGGAAAAGTAACAGTTGGAGATAAGCTGAAGTGTTCATGCTTGGGTTAGGTTCCTTAGTGCAATGGTCTGATCAGTAACAGCTCTTTGTAACTCTTTGTTTTTGCAGCTTTTATTTGTCTGTGAGAAAGGAAGCAGAAACAAAGTTGGTGGATGGAACGGGCCACAGACCTCACTACAGCCTCCGTACACTTTGCAGGGCATTGAGATTTGCAGCATCTAATCCATGTGGCAGCATACCACGCTCACTGTATGAGGTGATTACTTGTGTTGGTGTTTGTTTCAGTGTGTGTTCACAACAAAGGTTGTTTGAGTGAAGGATAATCCTCTCTAAGTGCAGTGTTGAACAGAAATCGTTCTTCAATCTGTGTATTTTTTCCTAATTTTTCATTTTATCACTGAAAATAGTTCTTCTTCTCAGGGCTTCTGTTTGAGTTTCCTGACACAGCTCGACAGAGGTTCTCACCCAGTAGTTCAAAAGCTAATTTGCCAGCATATAGTCTCTGGCAACATCAAAAGCCTTCTCAAGCAGGTAGGTAACTAAGCTTATAAAGACCTGTTTTTTACTTTGTTTGAAATGTCCATATGTTAACTAGTTTATTTGTTTATTTGAATAAATAAGGAAGTCTGAATAATTAAAACGTTGTGGAGTGTGGGCAGCTTAATGCAATGACTGCAACTGTAAAGCTATCACAGACTTTTAAGAAGCTTTCACAGGCTTTATATTTTTAAGTTCTGAATGGAGAACATACGAATATGAAGCACACATTTGTGCTTTGTCTCTAATGGGAAAGAAAGAATCTCACTAGTGCTGGGAGCCCAGCACAGGTTTGCGTGCTGGGAGGACTGGGCAGTGGGATGGAGAAGCCAGTTTATAGGTATTTGTTTCAGAGTAAACCCCTTCCTATTGGAAAATATTGATGAATATAAAAAGATGAAAGCAAATATCCTGCTAGGAAATTCTCTTCAAAATTCAGTGCTAGGACTCTTGAATCACTTTTATCTTCATGATGGCACTGGCTTCATCACTGTGAAGTAATCTGGTCAGGTTTTTCCTGTGATTTGTGTTCTGTGACAAGGGGTCAGTTCTTACTGCAGGAGTGCTCAGGGATTAATTTAAAATTACTTTTTACAGAATATGTTGCAGTGGTGTAACAGTACTTTTCATTAGTAAATTGAAAATCATTTGTACAATCTGTTATTTCTGTCATGTTTCCTTAGCAAATACCAAAACCCCAAGGAGGGAGTTTTATACTTATAGAAGGATACTGGATTTCAGCTGGGGACAAAGAACCTACTGTAGATGAGAGTTACGTGCTGACCCCCTCAGTTAAGCTTAATCTGAAAGACATGGTCAGAGTTGTGTCTGCAGGGTAAGTGTTTCAACTTTTTCATCACAAAAATAAGTTGAATATGTTTATTTAGGCCTTTAGTCTTGGTGCTTCTCTAACCTTTATTGTTTGTACGAATAATGTCTATTTTCCTACTTTACAGGTAACTTTTCATTATAGAGTGACTTGAATTTATAGATGTATTTTTTGTTTTATTAAACCATCTTACTGCCATATCTTGTTTTATTTAAATTATAATCTAGAAATTTCATAGTGTCATGAAAAGCTTCATGGGTAGCTGTTAGCATTTGGGAGTAAAGTTACTTATGTTACCCTGTTAGTCTGTGATCTTGGATACCCCGAGTGAGTTAGGTGATGATGGTTTTGTAGTGTGGTTTGATAATGTTGACATCTTGTATATGAGAAAGGTAAGGCTCATGCTTCAAACTCACTGTTTTGGTTATGGCTCTTAGGACTTATCCAGTACTGATTCAAGGAGAGACCTCTGTTGGTAAAACCAGTTTAATTCGCTGGCTAGCTGCCGCTACTGGGAATCATTGTGTAAGGATTAACAATCATGAGCATACGGACATCCAAGAATATATTGGCTGTTATACATCGGATGCCTCTGGAAAGTTGGTATTTAAGGAAGGTGAGTGGGCATTTTGTATGTACTCCAAAGTCCTGTCTCACTTCACTGTTGATTTTTTTTACTTCTTTCCTTCTTATCTGTTCTATTACAATGGAGAGATGAGCTGTCATAAAGTTGTTAGTTGCACATTAATGAGAATCATGTATGTGAATTTTGACAAATTCTGGAGTTCATGTCTGTGTCATCATGCTTGTCCTATTGAACTTAAAGAAGATAATTCAACAACTTCAACAAACTGGATTAGCATTTATTCTGAGTGCAGATGGGTTGCTAAAACTATCTACAGTGCCTGCTTCTGTTAGGTTTGCTTTGTTAGATTTTCAATTAGGACTTTTTCTTTTCTCTCCAAGGCATTCTCATAGATGCAATGAGAAAGGGTTACTGGATTGTTCTAGATGAATTGAATTTGGCTCCCACTGATGTTCTGGAGGCTCTCAACCGTCTATTGGATGATAACAGAGAGCTTTTCATTACTGAGACCCAGGAAGTTGTCAGAGCTCACCCTCGCTTCATGTTGTTTGCTACACAGAATCCTCCAGGTCTCTATGGTGGCAGAAAGGTCTGTATAATACATTCCTTTGAGTAGATAAGACTTTAGGGAATTAAACTCTCTCATACATATAAGTGTGTTGTGAAAATATTTTGATGCGTGAATCTCCCCAGAGGGAGAGAGTTGAAGTGGCTGTGAACTAACTCTGAGAGCTGGGTTCTGCTAGGGGAGTTGCTTATTTTGCAGATACCAAATTTCTAATTTAGAGTAGTTGAGATTTAAGTACTTTACTGAACTGGAGCTCATGTATGTCGTGGGAGTGGCTTAGCTCAGTTGGTTAAAGCATGGTGTTAGTAACACCAAGGTTATGGGTTCAATCCCCATATGGGCCTTTCAGTTAAGAATTGGACTTAATGATCCTTGTGTGTCCCTTCCAACTCAGAATATTCTGTGATTCTGTAAATATTATACCTGACTCAGCATTTCTTGTTAAAGAGCACTTGAAAAGAGATTCTGCTTAGGCTGTTGATGCCCATTTGGTACTGGTTTTGGCTGGAATAGCCAGTTTTCTTCATAGTGACTGGTATGGTACTGTATTTTGGATTTGTGACCAAAACAGTGTTGATAGCATAGGGATGTCTTAGTTATTGCTGAGCAGTGATTGCACAGAGTCCAGGCCTTTTCCTCTGCTCACACTGCCCCACCAGTGGAGTAAGCTGGGCGTGCACAACAACCTGGGAGGAGACAGAGCCAGGACAGTCAACCCCGACTGACCACACTGATGTTCCATGTGCTCAGCAATCAAAAGTGGGGGCAGAAGGAGGAAGCAGAGTATGTTTGGTGTTTGTTTCCCCAGATAACATTTCTGCGTGATGAAGCCCTTATTTCCTGGACATGGCTGAACACCTGCCTATTGATGTGAAATGATGAATGAATTCCTAATTTTGCTTTTCTTGCACATGCATCTTTTGCTTTACTTATGAAAACTACCTGTCTTTATCTCAGCCTACAAGTTTTCTCACTTATACCCTTCCAGTTCTCTCCCCCATCCCACTGTAGGGAGAATGAGCCTGTGGCTTTGTGATGCTACTGTGGTTAAAACACAACATGGTCTCCTATTTTAGGTTTTGTCCAGAGCCTTCAGAAATCGTTTTGTGGAACTGCATTTTGATGAATTGCCAAGTGCTGAACTGGAAGCAATCCTGCACAAGAGATGCAGTTTGCCACCTTCTTATTGCAGCAAGCTTGTCAAAGTCATGTTAGACCTGCAAGTATGAGAGTCTTTCTTCTTTTAGAATAAGAAAGGCAAACATATTTTAAAGTAATATGCACAAAGTAATAGAAATTCTGGGGGGCGGGGAGGGCAAGGGGAGAGGTATTGTTATCTGAAAGATATTTAAAATCCTAAACTATAACTGATGGAAGAGAACCCACTAAGGTACTAACTCCAGTGGTTAAAATAGAGAATACGGAAGGTGATGCCAGATTTGAGAGAAAGCTAGCAGCAAAAAAAAAATTATGACCAGAGACCTTGGTCTCAATCTAAAATACAGTATTGGATTTGTAACTGTCATTAGTTCATCTGAAATTTGCTTTTATTTTTAAGCAATAATTTGAGATGTGTTCAGACACTCCTGTGTTCAACAGGCATTTGACGTTTAGCATGTAGCTAAAACTGCCCTGTATTTAAAATCAGTTACAGCAGGACAAACTAGATTTTCTTTTATTCCAGGTACCTATTTTATTCTTGTAATTTTTTTATTCCTATCTATATTATTTTGTTCCTGGTACCTATCAGATACCTGCGTAAAGGGGGTTTATGTTTGGGAGTCATGACTGTACTAGACTTCTTTTTTTTTTTTTTCCATAGAATTTACTTGTGGAGGTGTCACAGCAAAGAGTTCTGATTAGCTTTGCTTAAAGTATTTGAACGGGTTCATAAAAAATTGGCTCACATTTTGTTCTTGTGACAGTCTTATCGCAGAGGTTCGACGGTGTTCGCTGGGAAGCATGGGTTCATTACCCTGAGGGATCTGTTTCGTTGGGCTGAAAGGTACAGATTGGCAGAACAGCTGGAGAAGGAGTATGACTGGCTTCAGCACTTAGCAAATGATGGTGAGCTCTGCTGCCTCAGCTCTTTAAAGTGTCTGTAGAATTGCTTTTCAAACCCAGTTCTTAAGTGTAAATTTTTGTTGCTGGCTAACCAGATAGTAATTGCCTTCTCTCTTCCTCTCTTTTATAGGTTTCATGCTTTTGGCAGGCAGAGTCAGGAAACAGGAGGAGGTGGATGTTATTCAGAGTGTCCTTGAAAAACACTTCAAAAAAAAAATACATCCTGAATCTCTCTTCTCCAGGGAAAGTGTCAAAAAGCTACTGGGTGAGTTTCCTAGAAGATCCCTACTGGTAGTTCTCCAGGTGTGACTGAAGCTGATGGATTGCTTTGTGTTTTGCAGCGAAATCTTCCACGCGGATGTCAGTGATGGATAGAGATTTTAACCATGTTGTCTGGACTCAGGGGATGAGGAGACTTGCTGTTTTGGTGGGACGGGCCCTGGAGTTTGGTGAACCAGTACTGCTGGTTGGAGACACTGGGTAATCTTGCTTTTTATGATGCCATTCTTTGCAATGCTGCACCAGCCACTGAGTCAGACACGAAATGATTGTGTGAGCTTCAGTGCTGCTTTGATCTGGGACATTTGAGCCTCCCTCGTGGCAGACTTGCAGCTCTTGTTTTTCACAGTTCCTTTTTGGGGGGCAGCAATTGCATCTCTTTCAACACAAGTCTTGAATGGAATTATTTGCACTGTGTGTAACTACATAGAAGTTATACAAAAAGTAGTAAAATGGAAAAGAACTGACTTCTGTTCCCACCTTTTACAAGGTGCCCTGTAGAATCTCACTGTACCTCACTGGAGTGGCTGCTTTTAGGGAATTGTAACATTTTTCTGCTTAAGAGTACTTTCACTTTACATATTTTAAGAGCTTGAATATAGCCTTGCTACCACTTCTCCTATGTTCTTCTCATATGCTGCAAAGGAGATTGTGGGAGTAGATGCTGTCTGCTCTTGTGCTGGGTATAAATTTGTAGAGCAAATTTTTGTAGGAGACAAGGAAAGAAAAATGTAAGAAAAGAGAGAAGTAAAATTATTTGGGTAGTAAATGAAAACCAGATAATCAGCAGTACATTCCCTTGGGCTTGGGCTTCATCTGGGCATGTATCATTTCCAGTTAAATGAAATGGTAGGCTGGTTGAATCTGGTTGAATATCTGTAAGGGCAGACTGAAATAAATTTGAACCTGCAAAAATCCATCAATGCAGATACTGATTTAAATTTGATTAAAGGCCTCCTGTGCAAGTCAGCAACAATTTGTTGTGCCAAAAATGCCTTTACATTGCATACATTTCTTTAAAGGAAAGGAGCAGAAGGAAATTTGCACGCTGAGCCTTTACCTCTTAGGTGTTCAATGAAAGTATGAATCCTGTCCAGAGTGAGTTGATTGGGTTGTTTGTTTTGTTTCTTTTTTTTTTTTAATTCATCCTTTTTAATTATATCACTTTGTTGCAGGTGTGGTAAAACTACCATTTGCCAGATCTTTGCAGCATTAACAAATCAGAAGCTATACTCAGTGAATTGCCACTTGCATATGGAGACGTCAGACTTCCTGGGAGGACTGCGCCCAGTCAGGCAGAGGTCGAAAGACCAGGTTTGTCTTGCATCAGTGATAGCTCGGATAGTGTGCCCACAGAAGCAAAAAGTAGCAATTATTATGACTTCTCATTTCCTTTTCTGTTTCTTAGGACGAATCTGATGGTTCTAGACTTTTTGAGTGGTGTGATGGACCTCTTGTTTTAGCAATGAAAGAGGAGGGCTTTTTCCTCCTTGATGAGATTTCTTTAGCTGATGATTCTGTACTGGAGCGACTTAACAGGTATGTCGTAAATGTGTTAGTATTAGGTATCCTCAGTATGTCAATTAATTACATAAACTTGAGTGGGGTAATTCTAGCATGTTTGTTTCCTGGCCTAGGTGAGCTGCTCTCTGTTTTGTAGTTCTTACTGAAAGGGACAATGGCACAAGCAACTGGCCTTTTTCGTGTTTCAGGTTCTGTGCCAGTTGGCTTCGTTTTTCTAATTGTCATCCATCTGTTGGGGGTAGTTTTCATCACAGTAATACTTAGACGATTTTTGCTCTTTTTGCTCTTTAAAATTTTGATTACAACTGGGGTAGAAGATAGTAGGTTAAGACAAGACAAAATGCTGTGTCTTGCCAAAGTCTTAGTGTCTTAACTTATATGGAAAAATAAAAGATATTTTTGTTGGAAAGCAGATATGCTTATATTCGCTTGACATATGTTGCTACACTTATTTTGTTGATTTCAAATGCTTAAGTTGGTGCCATTACTTCATATTTGGCTTTATAGTGCCGCTACAGACTAATCTGCATTTAAATAGCTGTATTTGCTTCTGTTTCATGGACAAAAATACAATGATGAAAGGATTTGCTTTATTCAAAATCTTGGATAAAGAAATTAAGAACATAAACCTTAGTTCAGTTGAAATAGTTTAAACACCATCTGAAGACACTTCAAACCATGAGTCAAGTTAGAAAATAAAACTAAAATAAAAGCTCCAGTTTAACATCTGCAATATTAATATTTTCAACCTGTCAGTGAGCTTTTAAAAACTATACACCCTCTCAAATCCCAGGAACAAAATCTAGTTATTTTCTTCCTTGCTGTGTAAAAAAAAAAAAATTAAAATATCAATTTAATTTCATTATCTGCTTGTTACCCATTATATTGGGCAAATGAAAGTTTAACCAGGCCAATTAAGTTGATTTTCATTTTTAAGTGGTCTTTTGAAGTGTGAAACAAAATTTCGAATAAACAATTTTTTTAACCTTCTGTCTAGTGTTCTTGAAGCTGAAAAGACATTGGTTCTTGCTGAAAAAGGAGGTCAAGATGATGAGGAGGATGAGGTAGAACTATTAGTTGCAGGAAAGAAATTTCGTATCCTTGCGACCATGAATCCAGGAGGTGACTTTGGGAAAAAAGAGGTAAGTGTCAAAACATCTGCAAGTACAACATGCATTTTCAGGTCATATTTACCATTAAATGATTGGAGGTACATGGTGCATTGTGCCAGTTCTGGCATCTAGTGCTGTCTAGTAGGCGTCTGCTTCATTGCTCTAAAAGAGGATTAGGTTGTATCTGTTTTCCATCACTTTTGTGTGCTATCATTTTGACATTGTAAGTCAATGCTCAGCAAAATGTCAAAGAAAGCTTCATGCCTCTCGATACTCTAGGTAGGCTTGATATATAGGATATTTCGACTACCGGAACTGTGACTTGTGGAGCAGCTCTAATGTGAGTCTGGAGTAGTACAAAGTTGCCTAGTAGATTATTTTCCCTAATGCTGTTCAGCAAGTGACAGTTAGAGGTCAGCTTGTCTATCTCAGTAAATATGAACATCACATTCCAAAGGACTTTTCTTATTAAATGGAAAATTTAATAAGTTTCCAAACTTCAGGTTTAAGTAACTAAAAACAGGTCAAAAAAAACCCCAAAGACAACACACTCCCCCCCAAACCCCACAACTTTTAAACAGTGTTGGAAGCTAGGTCTAAAAAAAGAACTGTAGTTTGTGTCTGTAAGCAAAGGGAGATTACAAAGCCATTGTTTGATACATGGTGTCCTAGAATGAAATGGAACTTTGGTGCTTGCAAACCAGGTCCGTTTCTTCCCATATTGTTTTGAACTTTCTTTTTCAGCCATTTCCTGCATTGATGCTACTACAAGAAATGTTAAAATACGCATTCTCTCGAAGATTTTGTAACATCCTTGTTAAAAATAGAAGGAAAGGTCTAGCTTGTTCACTTTACTAATGGTTTACAAGTCCAGTAAGCTACAAGGCTGTCAGTTAACTGTGACATTAGGAATATGATGTAATGTAATTTGAATTGCTGTATCATTCTGCTTGCTTGCAGCTTTCTCCTGCATTGCGCAACAGATTTACTGAAATATGGTGCCCACAAAGCAATGGCCGTGACGACTTGATACAGATTGTAAAACACAATCTTCATCCAGGATTGTCTCTGGGTGCAGCAAAACATGAAGGTGGGTATTTCTCTGTGTTCGTATTTAAACATTGCTAAGAAAATAAAGAGTTTGAAGGTTGCCAACCATTTCTCAGAATTTACACCGTGACCCTTTTTCTTCTAGCTACGTCTCTCTCTGATAGTTATGATTTATTTTAGAACTTGTTCTTCCCTTAATCTGTATGTTACATGGCTAGCCAAATTAAGTTCAAGGCTGTATTTACTTCACCATGCAGGCAGTTGAACTATCCCCAGCCCTTCAGTGTCCCAGTTTGGTTTCTATGTAGAGTGTTAAAAGAACTGGCACTTCACTTTCTGCCAGGAGCTTCACTGTTAGAATTAGTCACTTGATTCTGTCTTGTTACTTGAATTTGAAAGGATCTGCAATGACAGCATAGGCATAAACTTACTCTTCAGTTATTCTGCCTGTTAGGATATGGAGTAACCACCCACGTTGCTCCGCATTACAACTGTAGCTACTACAGAGATGTTTTTTACAACAGTGTAGTAGATGTGACCAATGAAGTTATTTTCTCGCATTTATTTGATTTTTATATGTTTTACTCTCTTTTTAGGGGCAGACATAGCAGAACTCATGATGGACTTCGTTGAATGGCTGACTAATCAAGAGTTTGGTCGCCAGTGTATTCTCAGTGTGAGAGATGTCTTGTCATGGGTTAATTTTATGAACGTCATGGTAGACAATGAGTCGAATTCTGCCAAGGGATATAGCCTTCCTCACATTTCTCCAGTGATGTCTTTTATCCACGCTGCGTGTTTGGTATATATTGATGGAATAGGATCAGGTAAGTCTTCAGTGCTCATTAGTAGCAAAAAATATTAAAGTGTATATTTGTATTAATATTTTTTTATTCAAATGCAAACAAAATGCTTTGGGCCGGCATGGAACGCTTCTGGGAGAAGTTTTCACTGCCATTTAACAATATCGTGTATGTCATATGCCTTTTTGTGTTTTGGTAGCACGAGTTTAAATAATACAGAAAGCTGAAGAGAAGAAAGGGGTGTGGAATTAAGGTGTCCTTAATTCTGGTGCTCACAGAACAATTTGTCCATGGTAAATAGTACTGGAAGCACTGGCAAGCAAAAGCACTAAAATAAAATATAAACTTGTGGGCACAGAAGGAATTGAGCTTCTTGGTCATAAAATGAATGTGTCTAGTTATGTTTGTAAAGCACACACTTACTTAACTTTTTTAATTACAGGTACAACATCCTGCTCAGCTGATACAGCTTTATTAGCTCGTGAAAAGTGCCTGACCTTCTTATGTGAGAAAATGAGTCAGTTCTTTGAGCTGACTGATTATCAGAAGAATGAACTAAAGATTTATGACAGAACAAAGGCAAAAGAGTTTGTATGGATGGACAACTTCATGGGAATTCACCCCTTTTTTATTCCAAGAGGTAAGAGACTTTCTGGGAGTGGGTGGATATTTATTCTGTGGTTTATATTTTCAGTAGCTTTGTTATTCACTAAATCTAAGTAGGATACCTGAACCATCACAAAACAATTTATTTGTTCTCAAGCCTTAAAAAAAATGCCTTTTCTGCCTCCAAGTGTGTTGATTGCCACTCTGTCACATTTATTAAGAAGACATATCTGTTCATTCCTTTCTTTGATGACTTCTTAATGGGTAATCGCCTAATTTTCGCAGACTTTTTTGGTTTAACGAAGCTTTTTAAATTTTGAGTTGTAATTTTCTGTCACTTTTGCATGGTCAGAATGCCTGTTAAGTTCCAGTAACTAAAGCTGCAGCTCATCCTGGCCCTTGTGTAAAGCATGGAAAGCAAGGGTCCTGAGTACAAAGCTAAACAGAATGGATGCTAATGCCCTGCCTTGCTGTAGGCTCTCAAAAATTTGCTGCAATCTTTGCAAAAATATGTAGTCCTTGCATTTCAGTTCTTCATGGGACAAATTAATGCAGATGGAACTAGCAAAATAGTCCTTTTTACCCTTAAAATACAGTGAAAGGACTAAAAAGTGATGACTGTGAGCTTTCTAATTCATCTGGTTAGGTTTTAATACATGAAACTATATGTTCCTAATGCTATAATAATCATTCATATTTAAACATTTTGGCATTCATGGATTGTGTTAGTCGTGCATAAAATTGTGCAAGGTAATGCTTTTTTGTAAATTGCTTAGTTCCTCTCTGCTGAGTAGATCACAAAAGGAATTCTCTTTAGATCCTTTTCATACTAAGCAGGTATCAAGATGTGTAAGATAAATTAGTGATTAGAGTCTTGTATACCTGAGTAATGCTGTATTACAGATTTGGGGGAGTGATGTCCCAGTGAGCTATACTGGCTGGAATTTGGCAGACAAACTCTGTACTCTATCCCCTCTGTATGCCATAATAACAGTAAATAGAAAACACATTTTAATTAAAGCAGTCTTCCTTCACAGAAGTAGCAGTGTATGGAAAAGATTAATACATTATTCTGTAGCATGACTGAATTGGATCCTTCAGTGCCAATTTTTCAAGAGCTGCTTTTGAGTTTTAAATCCTCATGTCTGAAGCACAAGGACAGATTTCTGGGGTTTTTTCAGTGATAGCACTCTAGTGTAGGTCATGAACTAGAAGGTGTTGAAATGATTCCTGGCAAAATAAATGATATATTCATATGCTTTTTGCAAAATTCAACATAAATATGCGGAGATGGGTTGAGACGCAGCTGTGGGTCAAACAGAAAGTGTATGTGCCTGATCTCTGAGAATGGCATACAAGCATGATCTCTGTTGCTTGTTGTACTGAGATCAGCAATTTACAGACATAATGATCTCATTCAGAGGCACAGTGTCAGCAGCTCCAGCATAAACGTTCTGGTTTAATTGTTTTCTGTTTACCTTTCCTTTGTTTTAGGTCCTGTTCTCCAGAGGAGCAACATGACAGATTATGCTTTAAATGCTGGGACTACAGCAGTGAATGCACAAAGACTGTTAAGAGCCCTACAGCTTAACAAACCTGTTTTGTTGGAGGGGTCACCAGGAGTGGGCAAGACCAGTCTGGTTGCTGCCCTGGCGAAAGCCTCAGGAAACTGTCTTGTTCGAATCAACCTGTCTGAACAAACGGTAGAATAAAGTACCATCTTTGTAACTTGGTGTTATGGCAGGGTAGAAGTTTTGTTTAACTTTGAAAATGCAGTTCTTTTTAACTTTGACACTGAGTCTGAAATGTCAACTTTTCCTTCTTGGTCTAAAGATAAAACTGAATGAGAGGGGGAACCAGAAAGAGCAGCAAGCTTCTCTGAGTGAATGCCAATTCCCAGATATTTCTGTTCTTTTCAAGTGAAGTCATGCATATCTTTGTGTACTATGTTATTCTTGGCTTCTGCAGCATTACTTGAAAACAGTTTTAAGGCTTTTCAGCTTTTCTGTTCCAATTTAATTTTTTTTTTTTAAATATAGTAGCTGGTCACTGGAATACTGCAATGGAAAACCTTTTAGCATTTTGCAATTACTGAAAGTTTTTAAATAGACCTGAAATGTAGGTATTAAAAGGGAAGGGAGAAAATGCTAAGTAAAGTCAACAAAGGCTGCTGATGAACTTTTGTGAAGTCTTGTAGTTCCCCAACTCCCCCATCTTGTTCTCTACTCCCAAAGGATGTGACAGACTTATTTGGAACAGACTTGCCTGTGGAAGGTGGGAAGGGAGGAGAATTTGCCTGGCGTGATGGACCGCTGCTGGCAGCACTAAAGGCTGGACACTGGATTGTATTAGATGAGGTAAATTCAGGTTTGGGGGACAAATAAAATGCAATATTCTAGAAGAACAAACTTGATGTCTTGGCACGTAGGAGAAATAGCTTCAAAGGCTGATGATAGAAATAAATTTTGCTTACTTTTCGTTATGTGCATGTAACGCCACATTGAAAGTGATCATTTCAACTATGAGAAAATTAATTTCCCTCTACTAATTCCCTTTGCCCATTCACCCTCTGTAGAGGGAGGCAAGGACTAGACTTCTTTGACGCAGTAGAACAGGAGTTGAGTACCAGCCTAAATTACTGCAGAAAACCAAGGACATATTTGAATTACATTTGAAAGTTTTTAGGGAAGAGCGTCAATAGAAGCTTTGGTATACATGTTCTTACGTGAATATAATTTCACTGAAATAGAAGGTGTTTTGCTGGGACAAATATATGGTGTTGGGTACTGATTTAATTGAGATGGAGAAGAGTTCCATCATGCCAGTATAAGCTGTCCTGTCACCACAGGTTTGACCATGATGTACCACGTAGCAAATGCTTTCAAGCATACGTGTGCACAGATCTGCCTTCTGGGCAATGTGCACTCTAATTACTACACAGTGCAAATTCTTGAACTTTTTAGCCTCTTGTATACCTCTTTTTTTTTTTTTTCTCCCTATTGAGTAGAATACCACTTTAAACAACCATTATATTTAAATAGCCTAGACTGCTGCTTTTTAAAAAACAAGCCAACAAAGCACTGAATGTCATGGAAGTTCAGAAGAAGTATCTTGAACATGCAGGTTTTACAATGGAAAATTGTTTTGATATCAAAATGAAGAAAACACAGTACAAATAACAAGTGCCCATAAGGAAAAGTGCTAGTTGCCCCAGTGTAATAGCAGTCTAGCTGGAGGTAATAACATGTCATAGTTCTAGAATAGCAAAGAAATTTAATTTTCTCTGTGTATTCCAGACTGTTAAACTAGAGACTATGCAAAAATGTTATGTGGAGCATTAATATTATATTCTTATTTCTTTCCCCAGCTGAATCTGGCTTCTCAGTCTGTATTAGAGGGGCTAAACGCATGCTTTGACCACAGAGCTGAGATTTATGTTCCAGAATTGGGAATGAATTTTCACGTACAGCACAAGACGACTAAGATTTTTGGATGCCAGAATCCGTACAGGCAAGGAGGTGGAAGGAAGGGTCTGCCCAAGTCCTTTCTTAATAGATTTACACAGGCAAGCTTATTTGTTTGGTTTAAACTACGTCATGATCCAGTCTTGTAGTTTTCCAATTGTATCAACACTGAATCCTCTTGATTTTGCAGGTGTATGTTGATCCACTGTCAGCAGAAGATATGAAGTTTATTGCAAAGACATTGTTTCCTGCTCTTGATAAAACTGTTATTGCTAAAATGGTTGCTTTCAATAACAAGGTAAATATATTTTTATTTATTTTGTGTAGAAGTAGGCAAAATGCAACAGAGTTGGAAAAAAATTAAGTCTCGTGTTATGCATTTTTATAGGGAGCTGCAGGGGTGAAAAAAGAGGAATGGAAGTATATGCAGAAGAAAGTAAAGAACACCACTAAACCCAGTACCTGAATTCTTGTACCTTGACAGTCAGATTCTTGGTTGATAATTGATGAGGCATTGTTTTTCACAGAAGAGAAAACATGCATACGCAGTAGTAGCAATCATAAGAGAAAGTAGTATTCTGTGACCTTATGTAAAGTCTCCTGTGGCAGCATCTTACTGAATATTAATTTATAAGAGTGCAAGAGTGAACAGGATGATTGAGCTGAGTGTTGGAGAAATAGTAGAGGACAGACGAACTAAATCAAGCTTTAGTTCTGACATATCTTCAGCAAAGTGAATGTAACTTACTCTTTTGGTTGTCATCTGTCTTGCAAGCAGTCCCAAATGCAGAATTTCAGTTGAGTTTTTTGTAAAAATTTTTGAAACCACCTCATGGGTAGAATAAAAGATTATATTTTTAATTACTGCCCTTTTTTTTTTTTCAGATTGACAAAGAAGTCATGGCTGAAAGAAAGTGGGGACAGAAAGGAGGGCCCTGGGAGTTCAACTTACGTGATCTTTTCCGCTGGTGCCAGCTAATGCTTGTAGATCAGTCACCAGGATGTTATGATCCAGGCCAGCATGTGTTTTTGGTATATGGAGAAAGAATGAGAACCAAGGAAGACAAAGAAAAGGTGAGCTATGTGTTCTCCTTCCTTGCACTTCAGATGGTCAGGAAGTATTTACAGAAATCCAAGTGTAAATTTGAAGATTCTTTGCAATTCATTCATAGACATTATCTCTTACAAAAGAAAAATTGATTTGTTTGGTATTTTGAGGTTTGACATACATACCTGCTCTCCTTGCTGTTTGAAATATCAATTTAAGTAGAATAAAAGCAGAAAGCTGATGTAAGCAAAGGCAAGTAGAATAACAAAGGACCTAAACAGAGCAAACCACAACATATTCTTGTGTGATTCTGTTTTAAATAATGTTTGCCACCCACTTTTCCCTCTCTTACCTGGAAGTCTTTTGCTTTTGTTTAATTTCACAGCATTTAAAAGGTATTAAGCTAGAAGTCAAAGGCTAAAGTTACTGATTGTATTTGACTGCATATTTTTCTCATGAGTTTACTTTCCCCTCCCTGTAATATTGTTATATTTCGGTGTGTTGTCAAAGAGCTTACTTAGTGAATTCTATCCCAGTACTTTGTTAAAGAGAAACATTGCTTACAGTATTTCAATTCACAGGAAACCATGATTAATGAAGGGATTGCTGTGGGCAGCTCACACTCATGTTAATTGCTGGCTGTACTTTAAATGAGATGACATTTGTGGTTTAACTGTGTTAGTTACTATCACACGGCTGTGGGGCTGAGACGAAAGGCTACTTTAGAAGTAAATCTCTAGAAGTAAATCTTTGAAACAATGGATACCTTGAACTGATAAGTCTCTTTTTTCCTCTTTTGACTGTTCCAGGTTATTTCCATATTTAGAGACATTTTTGGCCAGGAGGCCGATGTGTATACAGGAACCAGGGCATTTCACATCAGTCCATATAATGTTCAGGTAAACTGTTGACAAGAGATTTTGTGAGGGGAGAGAGAAGTAAGCAACTCGCACAGCTAAGCTCCCGTTTGCCTCTTGGAGTATTCATCCGTGTGTCTCTCATCCCTTTCAGATTGGTTATTCAGTTCTTTCTCGTGGCAACTATATTCCTCATCCTGGCAGAAATCTCTCATTTCTGCATCATTCACTGCAGTCCCTCGAGTCTATAATGAAATGTGTACACATGAGCTGGATGGTAATCCTGGTGGGCCCAGCAGCTGTTGGCAAAACCAGTCTTGTTGAGCTGTTGGCCCATCTCACTGGCCATCGACTAAAAATCATGGCAATGAACAGTGCAATGGATACAACTGAACTCCTGGGTGGATTTGAACAGGTACATGTTGTTTTGGTAATATCATGATATTTCTCCTTCCTACCTAACAGTGGCCAGTCACTGTGAACTTAGCATTTACAAATGGAGCCTAAGTCACCACGGTCTTCTCCATGAGCTAATTCTGTAATTGCCTGTTTGCAGGTTGATATCAATAGGCCATGGCAGCGCCTCTTGGAAAAAGTGGAGAATGCTGTAAGCACACTCGTAAGGGACAGTCTTCTCCTGACAGAAATTTGTGCAGATGACGCTGAACTTGTGCTGCGTGCTTGGAGCAATTTCATCCTGAATTACAAACCCAAATCTCTGGGTGAAGGAGGTAGAAGTGTTACAGCTGAGTTAGTGAGCAAATTGGAGGGAATACTTGTGCTTACCCAGCGACTGAATAACAAAATAAATTCTTACTCAAAGGCAGGTATGTATGCTGGTCAGTTTAAAGTACCAAAATTCTCCTGTATTGAGCTACTCAACATATGATGCAATACAAGTTCTTCTCTTGTATTCCTAAGAAAGGGAAGTTGGATATGCTGTTCTTGCATTTTTACTCTGAAGCACTTATCAGCTGATTGTTATGCATATCAGCAGAGTAACGTATGGGTTGTTTTTCTTTTTTTTATTTTTTTTTAATGATTGTTTAACATAAGGCATTAATATCCATCAAATTTCATCTAATAGGATGAAGGGGTGGAGAAAAGTATCTGTTTAGGGAGGAAAGTGTCAGTCTGGGTTATATCTCTGTGCTTGCAAACCCCTTCTGTTCACATGGGTTTGGCTCACGGGAGGCTACTTGAAGAGTTGAAGCCTCTGCTGTTATGTGCCCCTAAAAAGTAGGACGCGTATATGTTTATAAACAAAATAATGACTATTTTTCTTGAATAAAACAGGAAACTTCCTCAGCAATGTAAGTCTCAGTGTAAGGTATACTTTCTTTCAGAGTTTGCTCACCTGGTAGAAGAGTTCCGGCACTTCAAGCTGCAGCAGGCCCAGGCTGCTGACTGTAACAACCATGGCACTTTTGAGTGGGTGGATGGAATGTTGGTGCAGGCCCTGCAGTCTGGAGATTGGCTCTTAATGGACAATGTTAATTTCTGCAAGTAAGAGATTTTAGTGACCTTGTGTCAGTGAATCCTTTGACCTGTCCAATTGACTTTGCCTCTCACTGTATTGTTCACAGCTGAACATTTTGCATTTGATAATACACAGGAGCAGTAACTTACGTTTTTTGTAAGAGTGTCTTCCTTCTTAGACATCTTAGCAGTTATAGTTTTCCTGTTACTTTATTAAGTAATTAAGTGTTTCACTTTTTGCTTAAGACTGATACCCTTTTGATTTCAGATCAGAAAGGGGTCAAATTGTTGCCTTTTCCTAACCATATGAATTTCTTTTGAATACAGCCCTTCTGTGCTGGACCGCTTGAATGCTTTACTTGAACCAGGAGGTGTTCTTACCATGAGTGAGAGAGGTGTGATAGATGGCACAATTCCTACAATAGCTCCTCATCCAAACTTCAGGTGCATTGCATTTCTGTTTGGTGTTGTGGTTTAGAATAAAAATGTCATCAGTGAACCAGTCTTTTGGTATTTGGAATGCTGTTCAGTTTTCCATGTACTGTAGTAACACTGTCTGGCAAGGAACAAAACTGCGCTGTGATGAGCGTATGAGAGAGAGCTTTAGAGGCTTTGCTTTTTATCCCTGTTGCAGCACAGACTATTACACTGAAAAATTCATAGCAGTGTACCACTGCCTTGACTTTCCACTTTTAAATTAGGATTTCAGCACTTCCCTGTCTCACTGTAATTGAAGTTAAGGGAACATGTGTTGAAGATGGTGAAGTATTTAGATATGCTGGTAATGAAAGCTGGTATATGGACATAATAATTTTCTTCCCAGCTTTTTCCATCCCATCTATAAATTTGAGTTTCCTGCAGTGATGGAACTTTTAAACCCCAACAAACCACCCAAACCAAAACAGGCAGTGTGTTGTCTCAGATCTGAAGTAGCCTGTGGGGAAGATGGGAGGAGAGCATATAGAGTATTCGGTATAATTCCTACCTCTTACAAATTCATGAAAAGAATATTGGGACTGATATGCTCTGGTTCCTCTGAATTAAAAACAACATTTTGACTTCTCAGAAACCTGTTTTCACTGCACTGCATCTCAGAAGTATATTTATTCCTTGCTTTTATAAGATGTCTGCTGATAGTAATAATTACTTGGGTGTTGGATACTTTGGTTTTTAAACAGCACAGATTTATCTGAAGCTGTTGCTAAGAATTTTAAAAATCTTTATAGCTCAGAGGCAAATGATAAAACAGACATAACTCAGATATGAGTTAAAAGTCATGCAGAATATCTGTGCCTAATTTCAAAGTTTAACTATTAATACAGATTCCTTATTTAAATTCAGTAGCTGTCTCCGGCTTTCTAAATTATAGTGTTCCCATTTTTATGAAGATGAATTTACTTTATGGAAGAGCAGATTTGGTGGTTCCGGAGGGATAGCTTAAGGACCTAAGTTACATCTTAAGAATGTAAGGCTGTGGAACTAGATGATCGTTGTGGATCCCTTCCAACTTGAACTATTCTATTCTAACGTTCAACAGACTTTTCCTTTCTATGGATCCAGTTCATGGGGAAATATCCAGAGCCATGCGGAATCGTGGGATTGAAATTTACATTCCTGGGGAGAATGATGGAAATGTATTGGACAGTCTGGATTTGAAGTTACTCCTGCATGGCTTGGGTTTAGTTGGAGATAGTGTCTGTGACGCACTTATGGCTGTGCATTCAGAAGCCAAGGCGGCAATAGCAGGTAAAAAAAATCAGTTTGGTGTTTATTAACAACTCGGGCTCGTTACATACATGTGGGCAAACTCTTCAGTATTAAAGCTTGGTTATTTTATTGTATTACCTGCTGATACAAGCGCATAGTACTACTTGGGTAGTTTTGGATTGTTTCTTAGGTTTCTCAGAGAGTAGGCCCAAATCATAAAAAGGTGGCAAACAGAGTGCTTTGTTAAGGAGACATCATATACTGGCACGTGTCAGTTGGCTATTGCTATAGGAAAAGCAATCCCTAAATTCTAAGTGAAAATCAGCAAAATAGGCACAGGGCCTATTCAAGTTGTTCTTTGTAGCCAGGTGATGCTATTTCATTCATCTCAGGTGCTTGATGTCTTATTTTGAACTAGTCAGCTGTTATTTACAGTCTTGTCAGATTTGCTTGGTTTGCTTGCCACATTAACCTTGGGAAGAATCCATTCAGTTTTCAGGACACAGTAGGATTCATTTATTTTGAATCATCCTTGGCGTATAAAGTGATGTTTGTCCTCAGAGGGTTAAAGGGCTGACAGTTGCTAAACATTCATATCACCCTAAATGCTGTGTATCTTTCAGGTTCTGTGTCATCTTTATCGCCTTTGCTTCAGGCCGCTGTATTAATTGTGCAGCAAATGCAAAGAGGCCTTGGGTTAGCAAAGTCTTTTTACAGAGCCTGTTGGGAAGTTTATGGCCACTCACAACAACTGCAGATTAACCAAAAGGTAAAAGCGGTGTATTTGAAAGCTTCTCTTATATCACCTAGATAAGTGAAAAATGTAATGTCGTGAGGCTAGATCCTATTTCCTAAGTGCTTAAGAGCAAGGGATTGATGAAGCTGGTGCTCTTGGAGAGATGAATCAAACAATTCTGAACATCTTTCTAATTGTTTGTCAAGTAATGAAGAAGAGGGGTTAAGTGGCATTGGAACATTTTTTTTATCTTTTAGATACTGAGCCTTTTTTGGCTCCGGTGTAAGCAGTACAGTTCTCCATGTAACTAACAGATTGGTTGAAGCTCCAGAAGCTGGAGCTTTTTAGTATTAAATGGTGAAGTACAGTGGATTTCAGCTGTCACCTGCCCTCTAATGACATATTTCCCCAGCCTTGTGGCATGCTACTGGAGACAGAGGTCAGATGAGTGAGAGTTGCATAAAGACTCTGAATTTGTGATGTGCTTTGGAGATAATCCCCAGGGGATAAACATGATTTGTCCTACATTTTGTAGACAATGGCTCACTCATTTGCAGCATAAAGGAGAATATCCCATTTGGACTCTGAGGCTTGTGGTTTTTAACAGCTTCAGCTGAGACTTTGGAATATTAATACTGATGAGCCTGTAGACTGTAACACTGTGCACGCTGTCATCTGCAGGCATATTCACTTACTGTTTTAAACTGTACAGTATGTTATTCCACTTCTGGTAGGAATGTTTTGGTACTTTTATCGTGTAGGTTATACAGTGTTTCTAGAACATGTGGTTTATAATGATTTCATAATAAATACACGTAATAAAGAGTTTCCTGAGCTATTGCGCTTGAATACATGTTACATGTTTAAATATGATTCTAAAGTACTTTTTGGTTGTTTGTTGTAGCTTGTATTAGAATTGGTTACAAAGCATGCTTCCTCTCTGGCTTCCCATGAAACCTGGGGTGAATCCTTGCTAGGAATGGGACTGTGGCCAGACTCCCTACCTACAGGTCTGTTTGCAGCTGAAGACTCACTTCTTTCGACAGTCCGGAGTGATGCACAGGTCCTAATGTATTGTCTGCATAGACTAAACCTTAGAAACTACAGGTAGGCTGGAAACATTTTTTTTTGTCTAATAAATAAGAAGCGATATATGTAAACTACTCATGGCATGTCATTACTCCCTACAAAATTCTTCATCAAATTGCACAGGCAGAGATTGTGATCCTCGTGCTCTATAACTGCATTCCTGTTACCTTTCCATGCCACCACTACAAATAAAAGTGTAATTATTTACTGTTTTATGCTTCAGTCTTCAAAATACTGAAAATATATTCAGAATACTTAGTTCTTTATTCTATACACAAGACCCATTTTGAGAGTTGTGTGGTGCATGCATTTAGCAGAAAAAGTGAATGCAAACATTGGATTTAATATGTAATATGAGCTACAAAATTTCTTCCTTCAGTTTCCTTCTGAGCTTAAAAAACCCGAAGTATTTAATTTAAAATGTTGAGGTGCTGGAGCAGGTCCAGAGAAGAGCAACAAGGCTGGTGAAGGGACTCGAACACAAGTCCTGTGAGGGGAGGCTGAGGGAGCTGGGGTTGTTTAGCCTGGAAAAGAGGAGGCTCAGGGGAGCTGTCTGAGAGAAGCAGAAGCCCATGTGCAGGGGGCATATGCAAGAATTTTTTTTAATGATTTCTTGTGCAACTTATTTTCACAACACTGGTGCAAAATCTTCCTTCCTGCCTTCTTTGTTTAGTAACCTACTCTGGACAGGTACTGTGGTTTGCTTCTACTGAAAGAACAAGCTGTAGAAGTTAGTACTGAGATATAATATTAAAATTCTAAAACCTTACCAGCATTCTGTGGTGTGTGCTTTTGTTTGCTTGTTTTTTAATCAATGACGCTTTCTTTGCCTTTTTTTTTTAATTAACTTTGCATATCATTGTGGTGCACAAATCAGTTAGAATTTCTCAGTGATACGCTGTGCATATTCACTTCGGCTACTGCATGAACTTTTGTCAATAGTGAGTTCCTAATGGTAGACACCCCCAGCTGATTTGAAATTGGAAACTGTTTTTAAAGACAAATAAAGGAGGAGAGATTATTGCATTGCCACCCTCTTGCCTGAAGGTGGTTGCATCCTGAGTAGCTTGACTTGCAAAATATATTATTTCTTGAATCTGGCAGTTTGAGCCCTTGTTTACAGGACTTCTTTGTGTTTCAGGACACTACCACTGACTCTGCAAGATCTTCAAAAAATTATGCAGTCCTCTAATCCTGAGAATCTCAAATTCAGTCCTGTTGAGATAGATACAAACTGGATGGATAAAATGGAAGTTCTCCAGGCATCAATCAAATTGTTCATAGAAAAGGCAACCAATCAAGATTGGAAATTACGAGTTAAATGGCTTAATTCCTTAGCCAAAAATCTGTTGCAGGTGCTTGGTATGTAATTATTTAACTTTCTGTTTTGCCTAAGAGATGATTTGTTGTATTTTCACAAATTGTAAGTCCTCCAAGAAAATATTCAGACCACTCAAATTATATGACATAAAAACTCTCAACTATCCACACAAAATTGAGGACATTGAGGCTCCACAGAGGGACAGAAACAGGTTGTGCATATTAGGGACAACAGGAGACTTTGGGCTAAATGCTGTCCTTTATTATTCAAGCATGTGTGTAACTTGTACCACTTCTGAATTATAGTTATTTTTGGATCCCTCTTGGTCTATGTATGCAAATATGCCTTTCTTTTCACTATTTCTTCTAGTGACAGTAAAAACAGTAAAATGTCTCTGTGTATTTGGTGTTAAAATACAAATGGTTAGAAAGCTGAGAAACTGCAGAACTGAGATTTACTGAAGCAGTGTTCACTGAACATTCAGGATAGTAGCTGAGATGAGCTATTCAGTGCTTAATTACATGATTCATCACATTAAACTTACAGAGAATTTAGACAGGAGTTAGTCCAAGTAATTCACACATTTAACTTCCTTTTATGGTGTGAAATTTCAGTCTATGTTGTCCCTACATTAATGGGATTGCTTCCCCTTTATTTTGCTGTCTTTTCAGGCAGGTAGGTCTATAAACTAGAAAATAGCTAGAAAATTCCTTTAATGAAAAGTATGCTCTTTTTTTTCTAATTGGAAAAAAGAAAAACAATCACAAAAATAGATGTACTGAGAGAAAGATTCAAAGGTATAAGCTCATGGATTTTCACAAGCCATAATTTTAAAGCATACATAAACTATCACCAGTTTAACTAGAACTCATTCCTGGTTTTATGTCTTCAGCCATGGCATTTTGACTGCTTTTAAGACTGGTTGAAGCTAATACAAAATAGTATCCACCAGCATATCTAGAGCACATGCACAGATTTGATTCAGTCTGCTTGTGCTGTCTCAGTTGAAGTTATTTTTCTTTATTTGTAATAAATGCTCTTTTATGCCTATGTTCTCTCCTCTTCACCTACAGATTCAGTGCGGATTCAGCTGGAAGCAGGTGCTGTAGCCCTTGGTTGTTTCTATGCCAGTCCCCTCTCATCTGGAGTCAGTAACATGATCAAGTTGCTACAGCCAAATATGACAGGTACTTTTGAAAAAAAATTATAAAAGACATCGGTGCTTCCAGAGTTAAGCAATATTTTGAAGAGTGATGCATATATCCACTGCCTTTCTGACCTGGTAGTTTAGGCACCTTGTTTTTCCCCAGGATTTTTTGTGTTAGCCCACCTGAAACCCGTGTTGTAGCCTATAATTTTCCCTTGGTGTTTTGTGGGGAGTTCATGCCTGAAGTTTACTTTCCAAGCTTGTTAGGTGCATGAAAGCTACATACAGTGACGCTGGACCTTTTATGGGTGGTTGGCAATCTCTTGCCTGGGTTATGAGTTGGACTTGTTTCCAGGCTGTCTGTTTGGTACTCTTGACTGCTGTTCAGTTTACTGTCAGTGTTCTGTTTTACAGAACCTGCAGTCAACTTAATGTTTTTCTGTTTGGATATCTGGAGTGAGAGAGTTCAAGACTCTGCCTTCCTCTTAGGATTCCTTCTTCTTTTCTCTGGTGTTCTTGCATAGGCAGAGGGATCAAGAAAAGTCTTTCACTGAGTAATGTTTCCACTGCTGTTCTGTCTTGTCTGCCTTTCCAGATGAACATGTGATGCCTCTGGACCCAAGATGGAATATGCAGTTTTTGGAGATCATTAGAAATTCGATGAACTTCGATACAGAAATGGAACACACAGACCAGCTTCTAATCCTTTTAAAGTCTGCAGCAAATCGGTGGGTTACAAAAAACCATGACTTGTAAAGACTGTCCAGTGACTGTAATCAGTGCTGAGTGAACACTTGTGGTGTCTGCCAAGTATGTTTTTAGGTTTTGATAGATGTGATCTAAAATACCAGGCAGAGTTTTTGTACAGTTTGTTTTCTGTAGATGAATACTAAAACTAATCACCTAATGTCAGAAGCAGAGCTCCCAGCATTCCATATAGGCTGCAGTACTTCAGAGACAAACCACAACTGTGGGACAAAGCAGTAAAGAGGCTGAAGCAGCAGGGTGAAATCTCTGATGTAACTTAAATGGTTGTCCTACTTTTGAATTTGGACTGCTTTTCCTAGTGAAGTAAAAAATATACAGATTTTGAGGTTGCAGCATAAGGAAGCAGCTGCTTACATATCCTACAGGCCATGGTGTTGCATCTGTTTAGTAGCTCACTGCTGTTTTGTTCCTGGTGAAGTCAGGAATCAGCTTTTCGTGAAGCTTGCCTCTACAGAAACCATATTCAAGCAATTAGTTGTGCTGCACTCTGTTCTTTCATAATTCAGTAAATATAATATGGTTCACTTTGTACTTCACCACTCTCCTAAGGCTGAGGCTTTAAAATCGTACTGGATTTTTAACAACTTTATTTTTACTTCAGGGCAGCATTATTTCTTGACCGAGAAAAAAGAAGTCACACTGAGAAGAGTTTGATTGCCAGCAAGAAGCCAAGAAACAGTGTCTTAAGAATGTCTCTAGATTTCCGCAAAAGTGGGTTGATTTTCACTGTTGCCTTTGGTTCTATATTCAGTTTGAAATATGGTTAATTTGCAGTATTACAAAATGTGTACCTTAAACATGGTGTGTCCTGAGTGTGTGAAGAATGTGTGAATGTAAAGCAGTCAGATGAGGACTAATGTGGAATCTAACACATTTTTAATTAGATATACCTTATTTATGTCCTGCCTTTACTAGGTAATGAGTGAATACAATTTCTCTCTTAATTATCTAAACTTTAGGATAATGGTGGAGAGAAATTAGAGTAGTGTTTTGTCTTCAGCTAGTGAGAAGAGCCAAGTTCTTTAGTTTTATGTAAGTAGGAAGTTTTACTTCTAAAGCAAAGGGTAAGAATTCAGTGATGAAGTTACTGTGCTGCGTAGAAGCAATTGATGGATGATGCCCTCATTATGGGTTTTATGTCTATAGATATATATAAAACGCATAGAGGAAATAGAGAATTGTGCAAATAGCGAAGGACTACTTTTATTACTTCAATTCTTGGAACTTTTCAGATTGCTTTTTTTTTTCCTCAGCCTTAGAGAGGATCTAGTGATCAGAAGTTGACTCCTGTGTGTCATGTGATGTGGCTGGAATGTTCAGTCTCTCTCTGCCTTTCTTTCCCTCTCCTCCAAACCTTAGATCCAGGAAGTTACAACTGTCTTCCTCATGCAATTGTGGTCAACCTTGTTGCTTTCTTTGAACTTTGGGATGCCTTTGCACTTCACTGGATGAAGTCTACTCAGGTGGCCTTAAGTGATGATGACATGCATGATGTGAGTAGACTTTTTGTCATATACGGAAGTTAAATGAAATGAGATTGTGTGTAGAACACTGTTTTTAGTTTCTGGGACCATGAAATAAAGCACAGTGCATCTGCAGATATTCAGAATATGTCTGGCAGCAGACAAATAATCATGTTTGTTTTAGTGGCTGTATTTGTGCTCTTCTCATTTGTTCTGTGTGGAATGTAGGTTTTCACCCTGCAGATACTTAGGGTGGGAATTATCTTACCTAAATGTACACACCTGGGATGTAGATAGTCAGAACTTAATCATCAAGCTTGCTTAGGATGGCATGGATGGTGCTGTAGAAGTGCCTGTTTCCCTCCACTGATGGTAAAGGGAGTATCTGCGGTGAGAATATCTGAACCTGGACAGGTGGCATGCAGGTCCTGGGGGCGGTTTACTTCTCCCTCTTCCTTTTCAGACCATGGATATCATTTTGCTGAAATCTTGACATTGTAGACATGGTGCAGGGATTCCTTGATTTTGGCTGTTCCACCAGCCAGTAGAGCTGTGTGATATTTTTAAAGAGCCTGTTGCTGAGTACTGGTTGTGGAGCACTAAATACAAAACATCGTGGGAGTTTGAAGTTAATGCAAGTGCTGGTGGTTTTGTTCTTTCTCTTGCTTGAAGTACAAAGTATTCTGTAATATGCAGCAGTGGTAAAACTGTAACCTTTTTGGCTTGTTAGATTTTGTACTGCTTGCTGTGGCGTGACCGGTTCTGGGCAGTCTCTGACACCGTGACAGTGGATTCGCCAGGGTTGTCACTTCTGTCCCTGCACTGGCACTGGGTTATGAAACACCTAATTGACAGAATTCCTCAGATGCTTATTGGATCAGACCAGAGCAAGTGAGTGTCTTTGTGTAGAGGCTCTTGATTTGTTTCTGTTAAATGTCTGGATAAATTACTCTTTTCTTTAGTATTATAGCTAATTAGCATTGTTTGCCATTAGTGTCCAAGTTGTGTTCCATTAGTGATGCAAGTACAGTATATTAAATAGCTGTTCATTTTTAAAATTCAGGGTTCCTGCTTGCTCAGATGATCATCTAGAATTTTTACCTCATTAGTGAAAGGATAAGAGAGGAACTTGCCTTTCTTATGCATCCTTTTACCTTGTTTCTCAAATTTCTATTAACTGTGTGGACTTTTTTTTCTCCTCCCTACCCCTCTTTTTTTTTTTTTTTTCTCCCTACAAGGATTTCCAGGGAAATTCAGTCTGTTTCACAGCAGATTCAGAGCTGCTTGGTCAATCCTGCTGGTGTTTCTGCCAATATGAAGAGATTACAGAAGTCTCTAGGAAGACCTCTTCCTTTTAAGGTAGTTACTTTGTGGGACTCTGAAGAACATTAAATGCTTACTAACAATTTGAGGAGATTTTTCTAAGAAAACGTATTTAAATTGCAGGGGTAAACTGCATTTTCTTATAAATTACAGTAGCTGCTGGTATTTTTTATTATTTTGTGTATTTGTTGCCCCTGGTTTAGTTAGGTTGCCGTGTTGAAATGCTGTTTGTCTGCATATTTTATGTAGTTTCTTCATGAGAAAAAATAAAAAACAACTTGACAAGGAGTAATTGTGGCCAACAGTTTCAATTTCTGTTTTCTGCTGTACTGAAATCTTTTAGTAGGGCTGCTAAAAGATTGTGAACTTGTTGTACAGTTGTTGTGTGCATGTGATTTTGAAATCTTAGTTTTGACTGCAGTCACAAATCTTGTTTGCTGTTTTGCTAGTGCTGCTGAAACGAATTGTCCTTTCCATCTCTCCAGGATAAACTGGGCATGGAATGTTTCTCTCAGTTAAAAGTCCTCAGCAAACCACTTAACATCTTGGAGCTGAGATTGGCCCTTGGAGAAAGCAGATGGCAGGAAAAAATGTGCTGTCTGAAAATTGCTGCCACTGGAATGAAGACAAAGAAAGCGTTGCTGCAAGCTGATGGTCTGATAATAAGAGCCAATCATTTAGAAGATGTTAGTCTGGGTAGGTGACGCTTTTGAAGAGCCCCACAGGATGTTTTCTGTCATCTCCATTCTTTCTGTATAAAAATGGAAAGGATGTTAAAAGTTCACTGGCAAGAAATACGGTACATGCATTTACACTCCTCTTACATTCTGTCATCAGGTCAACTACAGATTTTTTTGAAAGCTGTGCATTCACACCTGAGAGCAGAAGGAGTTAAATATAGTCGTTCAGAAGAAAGGTTTCCTGAAGACACCATCTCCAACCAGTTAGACCCTGCCTTGCTAAATCAGCTCTGTAGTCAAGTTCAGCTGTGGCCTGCAATGGAATACATAGGCGTGCTCTGGCAGTACAAAATGACAGCAGATTTTGTGGCCAAGGCTTGTACAAGAAGGTAAGAAGAAGGCTGGAGAAAGAAATCCAGTATTTCTTTCATGTGATTCAGAATCCCTGCCTAGAAGCTACAACTTTGGTACTTTACATCTCTGCATGTAAATCTCCACGTGTGTACACATATGTTATATATCTGTACAGCTGTGTGTATGGGCATGTACATCTCTGTAGGACACAGATATGTGTATTTCTGTATACAAATGCATGTGCACTCCTTGTCTGCGTGCAGAATTGCACCTGGGCAAACATAAAAAGTATCAGCAGAGGAATGGTTTAGTGTTATATTGAGGAAGTAATTTTTTTATTTTCTAGCTTACTTACTTAAGGCAAATACTTAAAGTCCCTTGAAGTAAACACACGAGACTTCAGAAGTTGCGTTATTAGTGGTAGAATGGGTTACAGATGAATGAAAATTAAAACCTTTTATGTAGTAAATGTCACATAGCATTTTTCTTTTGCAAATACATATTTGCCTTTTAATGAAATAGAAGAGTCTTTCAGGTTAGGAATCAACATGAAGATGTTTATCACCGTGTCGCTGGGGGCTACTGCAGACTGGGTTACATATGAAGATAAAGTACACTGGCATGCATGCCTTCTTTTGTGTGAACTATACACACATAGAATCATAGTTTAAATTAACGTTATTAATTTAGGAAGTGTTAGTGTTGTTTTAAGGGGTCAAGTGTATTTATTTTTTATCTGGCTTACCAATCTTTAAAAGAGAGCTATTAATCTATGGATTTCAGTGAAAGTAATTTTTTGTGCGATGAGACTCTTAGGATCACTGGTTCACTCTTGAATTCAGCCAAGTTCTGATTTTTTTCAAAAACTATTAAGCTAGAAGCCAGTTTGTTCCCAAATGCTTTGTATGTTTTGCTGAACACGTAGCTTATAGCTACAGGAGTTTCCACTTCTTCGTCTTTTTCTTGTGTTTTTGTCAACTTTGAAGGATTCAAGTGTTATGGGTATTGAGTGCTTGTTCTTCTCCAATGTTTGAAATGCTGTTGTTTTAACCTTTCAGTGACTTTGCCTGCCATTCTTGATTTGTTTTGCTATCAAAATAATTTATTTCAGGTGCCCTGCTTAAACATTACTTAGGTTGTACTTTTTTACCTGCTACAGGGAGAACTGCAGTCAAGAACTAAGCATGTGTTCAGATCTAGCTCAGTTTATAGCTTTTTCTCTGAAGATGACACCAGCTGCTTCTCATCAGCTCTCTGGACTGTGGCACTTGTTACACCTTAATGAAGTAAGGACAAGTTTTAGTTTAATTAGCCTTGCAGATGTTTTCAACAGATTATTCAAAATATGTATATCTCTAAGTTTCTTGACATGCAGTTTTCCTACCTGTACCTGACAAAATCTGTTCCTTCTTTTAATAAGGAAGGTTATTAACTATGAGCCTTCAGAAAATACAATTAAAATATGATGTTAAAATAAAATACAATGAAGTCTTAAAGAACATAGTTCTGTATGATCTAGTTTGGTAGTATTGTTCCGTTCATCCATCTGTGACCTAATGGAAAACAGGAAACTGCTTGAATGGCAGGTGCCAGCCTGGTTGTATCTATGTATTCAAAGTAGCATTATGCTGAAAAATACTTACCTCTGTTCCTGTACATCTCAGTTTTCTTAGCTCTGTGTTGCAAATCAGATAGACCGATAAAGTTACTTGATGCATTTTCTGTAGAATATTTAATAACTCTCGTTCATATTTATGATACAATGGTTGTGTTCCCACAAGTTTACTTTAAATGCTTCAGAGCAGAGTATTGGGTAGCTTTACTTCTTTATGCTTTTGCACTCTAGTGTACTGTAACAAAAGGATGCATGGTCAGACTAAAGGCTGTATTCTAACAACTAGCTCTGTAAACGTGCTGCATATTTCACAGACAAGAGACAGTGCACACCTCAGGAAGTGTACTCTTTGTTGAGAAGAGATGCAAGCAAATACCAAATGAATTTGAAAAGAATCTAGAGGAATATCTTGTTCTGTCTGTACTGAAAAAGAGTATCATACTTTTTTTGTACATGTATGCACTTAATTCTCTTTTGCTCCTGTGCATTATTCTCACCTCTAGGTTTTTCTTTCTGCTTAGATAACCCCTGAAGAAATGTCTGTTCTGTCATCTCAACTAGTTAATGCTGTGCTAGCATCCTTTTGGAGCAGTACTTTCACCACAGACCCAGACTACTGGTTGACTTGGAGGCCACTGCCTGCAACAGAGGAAAAGAACTTTTCTAAATCCCATATGAACCGTTCTATGAAGGTTTGTCTCTTCTGACCTAATCAAACTCTAGGCTGAATACTCTTATTGAATAATTCAGCAGTTTTCTAAAGCAATATGGTAAGTTCTAGCTTAGTCAGTGCAAGTTGCGTCTGAAAAATCTAACTCTTAATCTCTTAATTTAGGGCCCAGGCATTTTGACCCGAGCCGTTTTCTCAAAGTGCTTCTTTGAAATTCTAACTAGCAGCAGCAAGACAAGCCAGTGGGATGTGAGTGAGCTTCCTGTTCTGTCATCATCCCAGGTAACACTGGGAGAATGGATGGAGAGAGCACAGCAGCTTCACAAAGTCAGCACGGCACTATGGACCAACTTGGCTGTCTCTTCAATAGCAGATTTTAGGTATTAAGACTTTTCTTCCACATGTGGGTTATTTAAATCAAGCACATTACAGAAGCTTGCTTACCATATGTAAACTTCTCTCATTCCTTTTCTTCCAGACACACAGATGCTAGACTACAAGGAATAATGATAGGCAGACAACTCTTTGCCCTGTCAGATCTGGTTCCAGTGGATCTTCAAGAAGAATTTTTGGAGTGCTGTGAAAAGCTTCACCTCAAGGATCCTGTTGCATATGAGTACCTTCTCAGGATACTTGGAAGCATCACTGATCAGGAGTTACTTCCTAAAGAATTCCTGTTTCTTCTGCTCACTTGCTTGCATCAGTTCTATGGAGAAGGGTTTAAGGAGTTACCAGAGACAGCTTGGCGAGGAAGTCTCTGGGTGATTATTGGCTTGGTGCAGATCCAGGTGTGGGTCCCGCAGACCAGGTTTGATCCAGCTGTTAAAAGAGAATACAAGCTCAAGTATGCAAAGGAAGAGGTGAGTATGGAGCTGAATTAGCTTTTACCTTTGTAATGTATAAAATCAACACAAAGGAGTTTGGCTTGGGTATTCTTGGGCAAATATTTGGTCATGATTTTTAAACTGTACAGTTAGAACATCTTATAATATCAAAGAAGATGATGTACCTACTTGGATATCAAAATAAAAAAAACTCTGCAAATGGTTTATTCTTTTCTTTTTAGTTACACCAGCTGGAGTGTGAATGGAAAACATACGATCTTTCGTCCCAGCTGCATACAGGAAAAAGTATTGAAGATGAGGCACTCAGCAACTATATTCATCCACATATCAGGTAAGATCCAGGCACTTAACTTGTCTCTTTTAGATTAGACATGTCGTCTTTGTATGCTCAGGCCATGAAGGTTTTCTCCAAGGCTTTACAAGGTTTCTGTCTTTCTGTAGAAACAAGAGTTGCTGATTTTAAAGTATCAATTTCCATATTGTGGTTGCAAAGAAAAGTGCAGAGGCTGTGCTGTTTGCTTGTAGTGACTAAGGAATTGTCTGTACACTCTTTGTACAGTTGTAAATAGAACATTTAAAGGATGTGGCCTATGTATATTGATAAAGTTGAAGCCAGGCCCAGAAGTAAAAATAATGCCATACATCTAAATTACAGTGCTTTCTTTAAAATGTGACCCTGTTATCAATGAGTTGAAATTAGATGGATTGTTTTATCTACCACTGTACCTCCTCAAAGCCCTTCTGCATCCCACTGCTATTTTGGAGAGTTCTTCAGCTGATTTTACTGGAGAGAAATCTCTGTATGTGTCAGGTAGCGAGCAAGAGAAGCAACTGAAGTTTGTTGAAGTGGGGAGGGGGGAGGAAGAAATATATATCTGCATGCTATAAGGATGCCCCTTTTTTCCCCTTATTTGCTGTTTTACAAAAAGAAGCAGAATATTTCTGATTAAACTTTTTTATGTATCTAACTGTTATGTTGGATATATTTAAGAAGTTTATATGAGACATGTTTCTACGTTTAAACTGGTCAATGTTATTTCTTAACAGACTGTTGCATGAAAGAATGCAAAAGCTGAAGGAACAAATAAGCAGTCTTTCCAGAAAAAAGGCCTTCAGGCCTCCAGCTCCGCTATATGATTGCTTATTCCAGGAGGCTCACCAGTACATCAACAGCATAGCACGGGTTTCTTCAGTCCAAGATCTTCTAACTCGCCTTCTACAGTTCCTCCGCGGAGAAAGACCCAAATCGCTTCAGGCAGTACAAAACCTGTTAAATGAAGAAGCATCATGGCAACAGTCCCACCATCAGTTTAGAAAACACCTGGCAGAGGAGTATGCTGTATTTCCTGATGCCATCATTCCGCTGCAAGCTGCCATCTTACAGTTGCAACACGGCATGCGATTAGTGGCTTCTGAAGTTTGTGGAGTACTCCAGAATTCTGTGTGTCCAGCAGACCTCACCAACCTCCTCACTTCTTTGTTGACATTTCCTTCTGTTGGCCACGCCTTCCCCACCTACTTCGCTCGGGCAGAAATTTTATGCTCAGTGAATTCAGTTGAGGTCCTTCATGGACTTAAAAAGTTTTCTCTGAAGCACTCTGAAGGAGAATCTGAGGGAGCTGAGCAGCCTTGCCCAACTCTGGAACAGCTCCTAGTGAATGCTTTGTTGCATCTTCGATGTCATGTACTATCCAAAGGAGAGATGGACCAGAAATCTCTGCAGCTTTTCAGACATCTGTGTCAGGTAACATCTGGATGCCGGTAGCTGGGGTTCTTGCACTAAACTATCTTGTCCTCCGGCAAAGACATGGATCTCTTACAGCAGGTCAAGAGGAGGGGCACAGAAATTTTCAGGGGGCTGGAATAGCCCCTCCTGTGAAGACAGAATGACAAGGCAAACTTTGTAGAGACTTTATAAAATGGTTAAGAAAAGAGATTAGAACTTGGCCAAGCACTCTGTTGCACACTGTTGAACTTTGTGTTTTTCTTCTTAGCAGTTCACAAATCTGAGATGGCTTTGATTTATATACTGTTGTAGACTGTAGAAAAGGGAAGAGCCAAGTGAAATAGATGCTGCCCCTTTGATGAAAAATGAGATGATTTTAGACATTGACTTGTGTAAAAGCATATTGCTACGTGTTTCCTTAGGCAATTGTAAATGAATGGGATGAACAGGAACGCCGTGCCCAAGAGCAGGAGGCAATGGAACGCAGTCTGTACAGATACAGAAGTAAAAGTCATGGGAAAAGACGGAGTGAAAAAGAGGAGGAAGAAGAAGAATTCAGGAGGAGATTTCCTTTTCATGAAAAGGTAATAATTGTAACTGTGTAAAGAGATACAAAAAATACATCTGAAGTAGCTCCTGAAAATAAATGCCAGAAATAAGATGAGGACTTAAACAATTTTTCCTTTAGCCAAAAGCAAAATGTGGGGCAGATTTTGATAGGTATTTAGTATTGTGCTTTTATTTTATTTTCCATTTTAGTTTAAGAAAGTTTTTGGAATTAACTTCTGGATTTGAAGCATGCTGTGCCTCAAGGGAACAATCCCAAGTTACATAACTGTATGACAATATAATTAGGTATTTGTTCTAAAATTCTGGAATTTGATTAATTTAGCAAGTAAGGTCATATGAGGTTCTATTACCTGGGGAGAAGGTAATCTTGATTAAATAAAGCAGCTGGGATGTAGCAGTTCAGGTTTTCAAGCAACCACACAGGTGTTTCATCAGCACTGCACAGTTGCTGCTACTTTTTCTGAAAGAGTTTTAGTTGGCAGCAGCTCCAGGATCACTGTACTGCACCCTTGCCTGCTGTGGTTGTGCCCTAAAATGTTCTGTAGACTTGTGTTCTGTTTCAGACTGACATCTGAGATGAGAGGCAGGCAGTGCTTCTATATGGTACCAGCTGCAAATCACGAGCATGTTGTTGCAATGCCAGAAAGTGCAAAAAGGGAGATGGGGAGAGAAGGCATTAAAGGAAGAAATTATAATTTACCTTTGGTTATCATGTAATATGCAGGACTTTGAAGATATCACAGCTCAGCCAAGCCTAGAAGAAAAAATGGAAACTGAAGAACCACCGGAAGACCACCTGGAAGTTGACAGAGCCCTTCTGTCCAAGAGCTCTATGCAGACAGTAATGATGATTCATCAGCAGTTGTGCTTAAATTTTGCTCGATCCCTGTGGTATCAGCAGAAGCTGCCTTCTCATCAAGCCAAGCATTATTTCAGTACATTTATTTCCTGCTATCAGACTGGTGCATGCCTGGTGTCGCAGTTCTATCCTTTCATTGGTAAGATTGCTGGCAATATTTCAGATATGCAGGTTTAGCTTTGTAATGATTTGTTTCAAATTAATTGCATTACGGTCATGAAACAGATCTATTATGGGGAAAATGCACAAAACTGAATTTTCTTTTACCAAAGGATTTGTCCTGTGTTCAGAATTGTCTTGTGGAATTCTTTGATTTTTATTCTTTTATGGATTTTTTTAATTCCATTTGGGAACATATAAGACCAACACAGTTTAAATATAAATTGAATGCTAAGTGAAATTTTGATCAATGAATCTGTATAGTCCATGGAAGATGATACACTTGCAGAAATGTCCCAGAATTAAAATTAAATCATTTCACGCAATTGTGCGAGACCTCAGGATCATCACTTTACATAGCAGAGCTGAATATTTCAGTTCTGATCTAATAAATGTATGTGTGCAATTAAGGTGAAGCACATAAGGGCTGCTGTTTCTACCTTATTTTTGTGTGTGTACCTGAAGTGTAATGTATGTGGGATTTTTTTGTGTGTTGAGTTACTTTTCCACAGAGCCTTCCTATTAATTTTGTGATAATATCTCCTTGATGTGAATTTATGCGCAGGGGAACTGCATTCTTCTGGCAGGATCACAGCCCACCTTTAGGATGCTGATTTTACTTTTAGAGAAAAATTTGATAGAGAATATAAACTCTAATTATGTCTCTTTTGTTCCATACTCCCATCTAATTATTTATGACTGGCATAGTCTAACATGCCAAGGCTTGGGATAACGGGGAAAAAAATACCCAACTTCATCTATTCAGCTGGAAAAAGCATTAGTTGCATGTGTGATGTCTTCCTTACTTGCCTCCTAGGTGCCGAAATGAATGATAGTCTTTTGGGAAGCCAGCTTCTACTTAGCACTCTTCTTCGCAATACCTTTTTTGAGGAATTGACTTCAGATCTTGTGCTGCAGCAAGAAGGCCCGTATGACTTCTACCAGCACCCTAATATTCAGCAAGTCCGACAGTGCCAACCTGTACTTGATAATTTTGCTAAAGAAATAAATGGGCTACTGCAGGAATGGCCAGAGCATCCAGTACTTGTGCAGGTAAAAACACCTCAACAAGTATTTGGGGGAAACTGAAGCATTTTAGGATTGCATTTATGCCAACTTCATAATGTTGGCAAAGCAGTGATTCTCAAATATGTGCATAGATGTGCATAGATGTTCATATACTTGCCTAGATGTTCATATACTTGCCTGTATTACTTATGCGGATGTTTTGAAGTGATATCTGTTTATTCTTAAGAAGTATTAGGTATTATTAGCTGTTCTATTTTAGCTACGAAATGTTAAGTGTTATTCTGCCTACTCTCATCTTAGCGCGTTAAGCAATCTTCAGTCTGCCATAGCTTAAAGATCCGTGAGGTCTTTTGCTGTTTGTGCTCCTGTTTTTTTCCAAAGTTCTTTCTTTCCTAATTCTTTAGAATGCTTATTTTTAGTCCCCCTTATGTGACCTGTGTGGCTATCATGTTACATTTCTTAGAGTAATACAGAAACCCCAATGCTATTGGAAGTCTTTGCATTACGTCATTTGTGCTCCTTTCCCCAACTGTACTGGTCTTCACTGAACTACTAGTGAGCTTATACTAAACTGAGAAAGCAGTTTAAAAATGAAAAAACAAACAACAAAAAAACCCCCACCCAAACAGAAAAAACCCAAACCCATTCTTACCTCTTGCAGGGGAGGGTTACACTTATAAAAATTAACTTAACTTTATGATTACTTTTGTTGAAAAACAGTTACTACAGGTGCAATGCTTGTGTTTTTATTCTGCAGCTGTTAGTTGTGATGGACAGAATCCGGAGTTTTCCACTCTCTAGTCCTCTCTCAAAGTTCCTGAATGGCTTGGAAATTCTTCTTGCAAAGGCACAGGTAAGAAAAAAGCTAAGGGGAAGTTTTATTTTCTCTTTCATGATTCCTTATTTACATGGGTACCATGTTTTTAATATGAAAGCTGTCTGCTTGCTGGGATTTGAGGAAGTGAACTTGCTCCATGCTGACAGTTTAAAGTATCCAGAATACTCCAAGCCTTGCCATGCAAGGACTAATTTCTGTCTTTGTATAAAGGATAACTTATTTGTTTTCCAGGACTGGGAGGAAAATGCTAGTCGAGCTTTGTCTTTGCGAAAACATCTTGATTTGGTCACACAGCTGATTATTCAGTGGCGCAGATTGGAGTTGAAGTAAGAACTGTCCTTCCGTACTGCTTTTTCTTAGATACTGGAACCTTTCATCTCCATATGGCGGCACATTCCAATGCTGAATTGCCTTAAATGCAGAAAATGCTTCTATGTGCTTGTCGTTGTAAAAATGTGGGGGAAAAACCCCAACTAGCAGCTGTAGTGGCTCCGAATGAGCATGTCCAGCCCGTGGGGACCCTGTGTCTTTGCCTCAGGAGAGGAGGAGGAGCAGGACAGATGACTGCAGTACTTCATCCCACTATTTTCCCAGTGCTCTCTTGTTTTCTTCATAGGGTTTACTAAGCCTGCAGTGTTTTGTCTGTTTAACAACCCCCACATTAAATTTTCCTTAAAAATTATTGTCTGGTCTCCTGTTAAGACCACGTAAAATGTTTATAGCCACGCTATGCCACGATCGGGAATTCCGCAAGCCTACCTCAAGTTCTGAACCAAAGAAATTTTTGAACCTTCCTCCAATGGGTTTTGTTTTACCATCCCTAGTTCCCACACTTCTCTCAAACTTCATAATGTTGGCAAAGCAGTGATTCTCAAAAGTTGAATGTATATATTAAGCACATGTGCAAATTATTCCATCCTGTAAAATTTTCCATTAGTTTAGGAGAAACAGAGAATAAAGTTTGTGTTGTTTTGAAGCCCAAATTACCCATGATATTTTTGCTTTAATTTTTTTCATTTCTCCCCTTCCTTATTGTTTTCAGTTGCTGGTCAGTAAGTTTGGACAATATTATGAAACAGCATGTAGAGAAATCCACAAAGCACTGGTTCTCAATCTATCAGATGATTGAGAAGTATGTTCAAGAACAGACAGAGGCAACTACAGAAGGTAAGTGCTGGCCTTAAAATGAATGTGTGATGCTGTTCTAGCAATTACTAAGGATGCATGGTAAGGGTTTTAAGTGCCAGAGTTTGACAATGCACTTTCAAGTGTTGTTCTTTGCCCTACAATAAATTCCATGACTGTATAAGGTCTTACGTATGGAGTGAATTTTGCTTGTCTGTATTTCTGAAACCACCTGTGGCTCATAGGGCCAAGACTGTAGGTGGTGTAAAGAAAAAAAGATGTGTGTAAAAAGCATCTAAAGGAGTATAGAACTATGGCAGCTGTACATCATGCACATGTAAACATTTCAAACAGATTTGGAGAGTAGGATGCCTCCAACTGCAACTTGAAAAGGCTTCTCCTTTTTTTTAGCTATAGAAAGCATTATTCATATTGGAGCTGAACTGCTTTGAACATTGTGTATAAAGCCTAAAGAATTCTTACAGTTGGTATGTTTTGGTACATACTGTTCTTAGCAAATCTGTCTGCAGCTGTTCATGTTACATAAAATAGGGTAAAGAATATAGCTCTCAGTCCCTTGCCTCCGCCAATTTAATGGAATTATAGAGATGAAAACAGTATTCTCTGGCATGAGGCAGAGTTCTTCCAATCTCAGGATTAATTAATGCACTTACTTGATGAGCTTCAGATCCTTGGGTTATGTAATATGTTATGTATGTCTTCTATAGGTAATACACTGTATTCTCTACCAGATTAGTCTACGATCTATTTCTCTCCTCATGATTTTGAGGAGTTAAGGAACTGGCAGTGACTAATTTGTAGTATGGCTCACCATGACTGAAAAGGCCATTCATTCATAGAGAATAGCAAGTGTTCTTTAAATACTTGATGGACTTTGAAATTGGACACCTAAATCGCCTCAGTTGCTATCTTTTTCCCCGTCCTTTCTTCCAGTGTGGTGTTTGTTGGTTTTACTTATTATTAAATTAGAATTCTTCCCCTCCCTGCCCCTTTCCTATTTTGTTTGGAACCTTTCCTAACAACGACCTGATGTTTCAGCTGAAAGTTTACAAAGAGCAGGTCACAATTTTCATGTTGATCTTTGGTTTCTTTTCTCTTACCTCTACTCTAAATTTCTGGTGCAATGTTCAGAAACTGAGCAAATGGATCTGAAAACCCTGGTCAGCACATTACAGGCTTTCATTGAAGGCTCTACCCTGGGAGAGTTTCATGCACGGCTTCAAGCGCTACTGGTTTTCCACTGCCATGTTTTGCTGATGCCTCAAGTAGCAGAAAAGGGTAAGTTCTTGGCATGACCTGTGTTTAGTCATCTTTACAGCAGTATGGCCATTATGTATTCCAGACTCTTCAAGCTAAGCTTCGTGATTCCAGAAAGGACTGGGCTGCATTTATCATCGTGATACTGAAGAATATCCTATTGTAAAATAAGATTATTATCTCTCCCTTCTAGATGTTCTGTGCAGCATCCTGTGGAATCTGTACCATTATTATAAGCAGTTTTCAGCATGTGTTGAGGCCAGAATCACTGAACTTCGTCAACCCATAGAAAAGGAACTTAAGGTAAAAGGAAACTTGGCTCAGACAATGCATTGATCTAATCAAAGGAAGAGTGGAACATATATTATTTGAACTTGTATATAATAGTTCTGTGTGGTTGAAGACTTAAATGTTTGATCAGTCCCATTTATCCATGAAAATTTCTGCTCAATAGTGAAACCCATTTAGATTTCACAGCATTTGGCTATGCAGCAGTTTTAGCATAAACACATATATTAATTGAATAAGATGCTTATACAATAATTTGCTCACTTTCTAAAATGTCTTGAATTTAAGACTACCCGATCATCATAGCTGATCAGCTTTAAAGATCATCTTTGATATGGAAATACTTCATTTTATTTATGTAAGTAATCCCATTGATTATTTATTTTCCTAATAGGAATTTGTGAAAATTTCCAAGTGGAATGATGTCAGCTTCTGGGCTATAAAGCAGTCAGTTGAAAAAATACGCAGGTAACTCAGAACCCTATTTAGAAACTTCCTTCTAGATGATTTCTCTATGACATTAAATTTGAATGTAAGAATACTTCTTCTCTTAACACACTGGAAACATCTATTTCCAGCAGATGAGAGATTTCTAGGATTATAAAACCCAGTAACATTTCTGCTTTCCTGTGGTAATCAGAACCCTCTTTAAATTCATGAAGAAGTTTGAAGTTGTTCTGGATGAGCCATGTCAGCCTGCCTTGGTGGAAATTGGTAAGGAAGAGCAGCTGGACTGCGTGGAAAAGCAGGAAGAATCTGAGAACAAAGAAACCAAAGTTCAGAGGCTAAACAACACATTACGAAAGATTCTGTCTTCTAGAACAGATGTTGCCAAGGTAACTGCGTTCTTTATTCCAGGTAGAATATTTTCTCTATTTTCATCTATATGTTGCTTTTCACTGATTTATGCAGGAAAATCTTATGTAAGTGTCAAATCTTTTGAATATATCATAAACTTTTTGGTCTTACTTGTGTTCACTGTTATGAAACGCTGCAGATGGGTGGGAATGCAGCATGGAAGGACAAGCATGATCTGTACTGATCTGGCACAGTGTCTGTGCTCTAATACAGAGGTTAGGCAGTTACACATTTTGTCTCCAAGTTGCTTACATACTGTCTGCAGCAATTTGTTACTTCCCTACCAGGGCACTAAAACAGACTGCAAGTTGAAATTATTATTAGCCCATTTTTTCTAAACAAGGACCCAAACACATGATCGTGCAGCCGTAGGATTTGTGCATATATAAGCTCTTATTAAATATTAAATCACTTTGGGCTTGGATCCTGAAAGCGGAAGGTACTTCATTGTCTTACATTTGCTGTTGACTGGCAATTTGTGTACTGTGAACATTTCCCTCGGACTAGCTTGGACTATGTGGTAAATCCTACTCCACAGTGTCTCTCTCAGTTTTGTATGTCTCCAGTTAAGCTGCCCAGCTCAGAGAGGAAGTCAGCTAATTTTCCTCCTGAAATAGATTCCTATTTACATCATTAGTTTTTATTAATAACGTACAAGGAGACAGTTGTAACTCATCACAATTTGGCAATGAGTGAGAAATGCTCAGTCACCCTAAGTTTTATTCTAAGTTACTCTCAGTTTTGTTCAGTTTCTTCAGACCAAGAGGGGGCTGATCTTGCACATGTCCTGTTACAGTCAGGAGGGTAGAGTGAGGAAGCAGTAATCTAATGGAGATATAATGTGCTTGATTGATTGAGGGTTTGGTTTGCTAGTTGACTTCCAAGGTAGTCACCTTCCAAGGTGACTTCCAAGATAGTTAATAGGGGTTATTGGTTTTCCTTCTAGAAGTTTCAAGTTGTCTTCATTCCTTAAAGAAGATGCATGCAAACTTAATTTAAACAAACTCTAGGAATTAGCTTTGGACATGGTGGGAAATTGCTTATGTTATTTAATAATTTCTACTTGCAAACTGTTTTTGTTGTTCTTTGGGAACAAAATTTGTGTCTAGTGAAAAGTAAGTGAGGGTGTTTCTTATCTAACACCCTGAGGGCTTTAGTGATTTAGGTTAGTGCCTTTGAGCTTGTCAGGCAGAGGAAGCTGACCTGAAGCAGTGATAACCTCTGTGAAAGGTTATTCCATTTGATTGACTGTTTTCTAAACTAATGTACGCCTGACATGAATGTATTGCGATTTTCTTCAAGTAATGTTACTGAACTGTTTGAAGGATCATATGACGTGTTTTGGGGTTTCAGATTAATGTAGAATTCAGCCCTTCTTTTGGCAGTGATTTACCCCAAGTGGTAAAACAAGACAGCTTTGAGTATGTGTATATAATTTACTTTCAATTTTTTCCCAGAGGGCACTGCCAGAAGAATGTCAGGATGGCATTACATTTCATACAGAATCTCTGCAGTATCGTCTGCCTAAGCTTACTAAAAAAATGAAGAAGATGTGTACAGCAGTTACAGAAAATAATTCATTCTTAAGTCTGGTGGAAGATCTTGACCAGTTCACAGGTTAGGTATTCTTGTGATTTCCATACCGCAGTTGACCTTTGTAAAATAAATGGAACAAATCAGGAAAATGCGCACATAGTTCCCTCCCTAGACTGTCTTCTCACAACTGCTTTTTGTACATTAAATTTTCACATCTCTTTGTCTGCTGTCTTCTGTACAGGTGGTATTATTGTTTCTGTAGCTGAACTGCAAAATTTAACATTTGATCAGACAGCAACTAAGGAGAAGCAGAAATCAGAGGCAAAGCATATTCAGATGCAAAAGCAACGGGCTTTGTCAGATCTCTTTAAAAGTCTTGCTAAAACAGGTGAGCTTTGGCTAAAAATAGGCTTGCTTTAAAAGTACAAAGTTCTTGAGCATTTTATTAGTTTTGCCAATACATCTAAACCCACCATAATATGATTTTCTTAAAGTCATTAAGTAACTAATAAATTTAGAAGCATTAAAGTCTCTCTTTGTCTGTTGACTTGTGAGACCTGGTGTCTTTGCCCTTTCAAATACCTTTTATTCTTCTTACATTCCATTAGATTTATAACAGTAGCTTTTCTGTAGCAGAAATCTTATCTCTAGTCAGAAGTCACTGCCCAGCTTCTAGAAACAAGAGGAAAGCTTGTTATCTTGTATCCCTTCTCTGATCTAGAAGTGAAATGAAGTTAGCTTGTCGAAATGAGATCCCATCTCTCAGTTGACAGACTGTCAGAGATCAGATTGGCAGAGGTGTGGTTGAGTCCTGGACACTGAATGATCTATTGATGGCATTTTTTGCACCCACTTTTGGGGACAAAGGAATGTCTGCCATTGCTGCCCTGTGAAGTCTGTGCTGAAGGAATGCCATCCTATGAATATTTAATTAACACATGGAATTCAAATTCTTTACTGGATTCTGTGTTTGATTTCAGGTGACACCTTTACCTTCCTCATTCATCAGCTTTTTCATTTCTTAAAAATGAGGTGATGACCTCTAACTCAGCTTTCTTAAAGGACCAGGGGTGGTAAAAAGTCCTTTATACACACAGGTCTATGTTTGTCTTATTTCGGCTGCATTGTTCAGCTGAAGATAGCTAAGGTACAACATGTTCTTACATTACAAAACTTGCAGTGTGTTCAAAGACGTGTCAAAATCAGACAGCACCAGGAAGAAAACCACATCAGAAGATTTTATATCTTAATACCATTAATAATGGAGTAACATTTTTCATATAAAAGAATGAGGGCATAAAGGGATGTGTGCTCAAATGTCATTCCAGGTTTGTCGTACCGGAAAGGTCTTTCATGGTCCTGTTCAAAAGACTATCATGAAGTGCTCTACCTACGGCCACTGGACTTGCACAGTGCGTTGGGTGTACTGAGCTGTGCACATGAACCGGATGACACGTGTGTACACGGCATTTTTTAACCTTTAGATGGTGTTAATTGCAGTTGGAGTATATAGAATTCATTGCATGTTGATTTAGAAGGGGATTTCTGGACTGTAATTAATTCAGGATTTTGCATATTTCCTTCCTCCTATTACTTCTCTTTTTAAGAATCCTGTATATACTGCACTGGGACGTGCAACTGAGGAAGGGTTTGGTGGTTTTTTTGTGTTTCAGCTTTGTTTTAAAGTTGCACTTTTGACAGCTGTACCCTCAGTTTCATTATTTCCATGAATTAGATTTCAGTTAGCCCTCCTCCACTTTCCTACTTTGCCTGGGATGCTTTCCTAGCATCATATTAGAGAGTAAGCTGCTAATGGTTTTATTGAAGAGAGTGTGATCTGCAGGGATTACTTAATTGTTTTGACTTCATTAAATAATGGGATATTTCAAGAGAAAAATACATTCACTTCAAAGTGGGCATTTCTGGAAAAACTTTCCTAGAGAAAAGATGCTGTTTAATATGTTTTCTTACTGTTTTCAGTCAATACGTGCTTTTTTTGTCATTGGACATGCTGGTTGTTATCCTCCTCAGATGTTAGGGTTTAGTTTATGGTATCTTTCATCAAGGCCACAATAAAGGCTTACATATCAAGCTGGATTTAGCTACGTGGGGAAAGAAAATCGCTCTTTAAGTATTAAATGATATTCAAAAATAGAGATCTTGATGCTATCATTTAGGGTTTCCTTAGAATTTATAATAAAAATTAAATGTTTTCTTAAGATTAGGATACTTGTAGAGAAAATGAAGGATTACAAGATCAGTGCATTTGCAAAACAAAAAATTACTAGCAAAATTATTGGGTTAAAGAGCTGACCTGATGCCTTCCAGTGTGCTGAGGTACTTTCTAATACCAGACTTTTTGTGCTGTGTCAGGTTGTTGACAGAGATTTCTTCTGCCTGGGATGGATGCCAGAAGTACTTCTATCGGTCTCTTGCACGTCACTCACGGCTCCAGACAGCACTGTTAGCACCTGCCAAGGTAAAAACAATTAAGTGAAAATAAGAAATCCTACTTCTGTTAACTTCATTTTACCAGCTTGGACTGAAATGCTCTGGTAGCAAAAAGGTGATGTGAGCTAGTGCTATGTTCTGTAATACAATACAAAATATGGCATTTTTGGACCAGTCATTAAATGCAGCATGTTAAAACCTGTTGTTTTATGCAGGAACAAAATCTGTTTAGGGAATGAAATTAATGTACAATGTACAATATCTTTCATTCCAGCAGATCTCAAATTTGTGCATGAAGAAAACTCAAAAAATGCTGAATCCAAACTTGTTAGGAAAATAAGCCCAACATTATTTGGTGCTCATGAAGAAATCAATTGATATTTATAATTGGACATAACTGGAGTCTGTAACATAAAAAGTGCCGATATATTTGTTTATTTAAAGATTGGTCTGAAATTAGTAGAACAGATGAATGAGCTCTGTCAAACCAGTACCACTTTTCCAACATTCCAGAAAAAAAGGTTTTCTTCCAGATGCTCTTCCTCTCACTATGCTACACCCCTTGTTTTACAACGTGATCTTATCAAGGGCACAACTAATAATGGCTGTATTGGAATTCCATGTAATGGAATCTTGCTGTGATCAGTTATGCTCTGTGTTATGAACAATTATTCTGGGCTTCAAAATGGGACCTCTTCTAAGGAGAGAAGGGAAAGTAATAGTATATCTGGTAAAATGAATTGTGGAAGGGGTTTTAGCAATCGTCATGAATGTACAACATTTAGACTGGTATCTCTTTAGATTTCATTCATTATTTATGTAAGGTGACTTTACTATTGGAACTAAATTCCTGATAAGAATTGCTGAAGTGCAGTGAAGTTTAATGTGACTGTTGCAGAAGCTAATTGAAAATCAAAATTGTATGCAGATATATGCAGTGAAATGAAATGAAGGGTCAGAGAATTCTATTGTCTGCTTGTTCATCTAACTGTTCCCTCCCCCTTTTTCTGTATCTGTTTTCTTTAGGATATTGGACTAGGAAGCATTGAACGATGCAGAGGGTTCACTGCCCACCTCTTGCAGATGCTTGTCAGACAGAGACGGTCTCTTACTGCATTGACAGAGCAGTGGGTCTTACTGAGGTATTTTTCATTTTCCAAGATTTTAAATGCTGGCAAGGAGTCTTGACAGTAAGCAGTTCAGTTCCATGAAGATGGAAAATAAGGTAGAAGAAAATAAAAGAATTCCTTCCGCTGCCCTATTTCTCTCCTCCCCTGGGTTTAGCCTAGTAGAAAAGATTAAAGTTCATCCTATCACTGCAGCCAGTATTCTGGAACCAGATTAATTTTGGAAAGCAAGTTAGGCATACATGAAGACCATGAAATAACACAGTTAAACCCTCAAACTTACAGATTGTAAAATCTCTCTCATTTGGTATTGGCATAAGTTCATTTTGGTTACATTCAAGTTGTTGGCTTGATCTGAAGCAAATAAATGATCTGGATGGTACTTCAAGCCAAAACAACAACAAAAAACCCTGTCAGGAGCTTACAAAGAAAAATTCTAGGTGAGGGTGGAAGATACTAAATCTTGCATAAAAACTGTAAAAGGAAAAACATGTAAGAAATCTTTCTTACTTGCTGTGATTTTTCACTCCATTGCTTGACTCACCAATTTCATTGCAAACTCCACCATTGTTCAGCATATTTGTGCTCACCACTACTGTAATCCATGAAATTTCTTGGAGTCAGGTTAGGAGCTTGTACCTTTGTATGGAGAAGGACATCTGGACTGGAGATTACTAGTGCAAAATTTATTTAAACCTCATGAAACCTGAAAAAAACCAAAACAACACACAAATGAAAAACCCAACAAAACAAACGCCTCAACATTACAGTTGCAGGAATAGTAAAACTTCTAGGATACTTACCTATACTACTGTGACTTTCATCACAAATCAGAATAATCATTTGTATAAGCTGGCTGTTACACAGCACTTCAGAGAACGAAGGGGTGCTGGAATCTAATTTGCTTTTATAGTGAGAAAAATGAACAGCGTTTGAGTATCAGGCCAGGAGATTAAGGATTGTTTAAAAAAATGGCATAGATTCTGAGAAACATTACGAAGTTGCCCTGTTTTCAGGACAACTCAAAAAATGCAATGGAGAGAAAAATTCACTAATTAAACAATTTAAAAAAAACAACCTGCCATTATAGTTTTTCCAGGTAAAGTTGGGCTTCCACTGAGTCCATATTATCTAGTTTATTCTTTATGAATTTAAACTGAAGGTTGAGCTTTCAAAAAGGAAGTATAACATAAAAATCAGTGATTGTAACTTTTTCTTTCTTCTCAACTAGGAACCTCCTGAGTTGTATACAAGAGATAGATTCTAGGTTGACTGCTGACAGAGAATATAATGTTGCATTTCCTCCTCAAGACAGTATTCAACAGTGGACTGACAAACTGCAGCAACTTTCCATGCAGTGCATGATGGTTCTCAAGGAGCTGTCTTGGTTTATCCAGTGCTGCCCAAAAGAAGAGTTAGCCAAGTGCAATGACAGTGAAAGGACAGATGCCAAAACAGACATTTTTCAGAGTTTGGAACCTGAAATTGGAAACGTTTTTACGGGAATATCTGACCTAATTCCCTCAGAGCTAAAATACTTGTCTCCAGTAACAACTGAGCAATTGCCTCCTGGATGCAGGATGCGAAGTAAGGATCAGTTATGGCTGCAGGTGACTACACAGCTGACTGCGATGCTGGCAAATGTGAAGGCAATGAAAGCAGAAGTGGACAAAATAAGGCAGCAGTCACGTGAGACCTCGTTTTACTCCTGGTGAGTTCTACATATGTGTTAAATTGGATCTCTTCTCTGTTTTCATATAAGAACTTCGAAGTCATCTTGTAAATGTTTGCCTATGCGTATCTTGAGACGTGGGTTCAGGTGTTTTTGAAACATTTATTTCTGTTAAATTTTTTTTTTTTTCAAAATGCAGTGCCTGACTTTTTAGGGAAGTTTATGTCTTCTCACGCTCCCCTGACAAGTCAGAAAAACTGCTCCATCTCAGCTTCTCCCTTTGCCTCTGGTCTCCTAGGATTTTATCCCCATAGCTCCTTAGTTAATGAGGTAATTTCCTCAGTTTAGTGAGGAAATTTTTATTTTGAAAGAAAACTGCTTCAAACAGGGCGAGTATAAGCTTGTTTTCAAACTTTTTTTGTAATAAATTCAAGATGGGAGATCAAAGAATCACTGAATATTGAGTTGAAAGGGACCCACAAGGATCATGAAGTCCATCTTTTAAATGAATGACCCATACAGGGATTGATCCCACAATCTTGATTAGCACCATGCTCTAATCAATATCTGCTGCCTCTCCCTTATTCATGCCCCAAGAAAAGGTTTAATCTTAAACTGAACTGTTTGTTCTTCTTTCACTATTACGGTATTTCTGTTGCAGGAGAGATTTTGAAGTTTGCGCATCAGCTGTGAGTTGTTTGCTGGAAGTCTCAGCTCAGTTGCAAGGCATAGAGTCCCTGTTTCTTCCAAACGGGGAAGACAGGCAAGCTGCAAATCAGATGGCCCTAATCAAGAGCCTAAACTATATTCAAGAAGAAGTTAGTAATACATCTGCAGACTTCACAGCCTGGAGAACACTGCTTCTTGCTTCCATGTCAAATTGCAGTGGTAAGGACAATTTTTCTTTGCCTGTTTGTAATGCAGATAAAGACACAAGAATTCATTAGTTTGGGTATTGTTGAAGATGGTCCTGTGTTCATTCTGATATTCAGAAACACTTCATGAAATTCAAACTCACAAAATTTTGTCCAGACTTAATTTGTTCAATATAATTACTATATACTTAATTTGTTCAATACTATATACTTAATTTGTTCAGTATAATTACTATCACTGTTGATGACAGACCTTACACCATACTTGTAGGTCAGGATTAGCAAGGAGATTAGAAAGCAGAAAAAATTGCATAAATGGTCTTTGCATAAGGGAAATGTAGGAACCTGTAGTATGATGTGTTTCCATGTAAAATTGTCTGTGTTATGGTTTGAAAGGAAATCAGAAGGTGGATGAGGAGTTCATGGAGCACTTCACAACAAAAGTGGAAACGGTGATCCGTGTTGTTCTGTATGCCATTCAGTGTTTGGTAGAGAGGAAACAGGAAGGTGGAAAAGAGGAAGAAAAATCTCCAGAGGAAGATGGTAAGTTTGTTAATTTACCTCAGTGGGTGTAGGGGTAGGCGCGCTTTCAGAAGAATTTGTAACGGGAAGCCAGAACTCATTTTTCTCTTGGGAAGCCTTTTTCTGCCTGCAAAGTGCCTCTCTCAAGAGGGGTAGATGGTTTTTTCCCTTTCCCTTCCACATTTCAGGGAAAGTTGCAGAGAGGGCAGTGAGTGAAGCCTCTGTCTCTCTGATGTGCACAAGAGATAAGTTCTCAGACTATACAGGGCCTCCTCAGGCCAGAGAGGGCTGGGGAGGACACAGAGAAGATTAAAAAACAGTTGAAGAGCATGGGAACTTGCCTTTTCCCTGAGGCCTGGTGCTCTCTTGCAGCACTGTGAGGTTTTTGTAAGTTTTTAGTGTCCTTGCCTCCGAAATAAACTTCTTAGAATCCTTTCCACTGCCTTAGCGTTTTTGGGGAAATACCAGCATATATTTTACAGTGGGAAGAAGAGTTTAAACTATGCAAACCTTAAAATTTCTTAAATTATATGTCTAGTAGAGGTACAAATACACAAGGAAATTGCCATTTTAATAGAAGTTTCTATTTTAATAGATAGAATGGGTATTTCTAGGTTGCTTGCTGTAACATTTTTAGAATGTCTGACTTGACTTCCATTTCTTTAATGTATTTCAGACAAAGAGGATGCAGCCTCATTTGATGTGATTAAAGCAGGACATATAACTAAACTTTTGGATGAAGATCTCTCTGCTGATTTGGATTCTTTACATGTGCAAAAAGCAATTTCAGAGGTTGCAGAACTCCTTGAAATCCTGAAATCCTATGGGGAAGATTACACTTCAAATAAACATAAGGTAAAATTGTTCTTCTCAAGAGTCTTTTGGCTTAGGTGTCTCAAGAGATTTGGAATTGTGAACTTTGGCAGTTAAACGTGCCTTGCTTCTTCCTGCCCAATACCTCAGAACTAGAACCATGTGAGAAATTACGGCCAAATATAGGTAGTCTTCTGTAGTGCCAAAGCCAGATGTTCCTTTAGTAAGAAGATAAAGCTTTAGTTTTTGTTAAAAATCTAAAAAAAGCTCCAGAAACTTTAGAAATTGTACTTAAACTCGTCTACTGATATGTCTGGTTTGAGCATCTGTTTTCTGTCAGTATCATCACCCTCTCTGAGGTGCATCTCAGTATGACCAAATCATGTTCAACTGCTGGTTTTTGTTTTAACTGCAGTTCTTCAACCAGTCCTGCTATTTGCTGGTGCGTCTAAAGCCCATGCTCTGCAAGTATTCAGATCTTCTCCTGTTCTACCTCACTGTTTCACTGGCGTCTCACAGGAGTACTGGAAAATTGCTTTCTGTTCTAACCAGCATTTTTACAGAACTTGCCCAAAAAGTAAGTTATTAACAGTGGATGTATGGTAAGCATATATTTAAAGTGTACAAAAGTCTTAAAGTAGAAAATAAGCTGAAATATGTACTTACTACTACAGAAGGTTTTGCATTTCTGGTTGCCTTTATAGGGTTTTTGTCTGCCAAAAGAATTACTTGAAGATGAGGCCGGAGAGGGAGCAACAGAGTTCCACGATTATGAGGATGGTGGTATTGGAGATGGGGAAGGCACGAAGGATGTGAGCGACAAAATAGAGAGTGAAGATCAGGCAAGTGTTTGGGGTTGGTCTTGTTTAATTGAAGTAAAACTGAAAAAGCTCCTGAAATCCACAGTGTGGATGTTTCATGTGAAAGAAATATGAAGTTACCTTCAGTCTCCTATTTCCGTTGGCTTTTATTTTTGCATATCAGCTATAAATATTGTCGCGGTAGCTAAATAAGCTTTAATACGTAAGCAAGATCCTTTGTAATTTTTGACTTTACCAATAATTCAGATAGAAGACAGTTTTCGAAAGGGTGAAGAGAAGGAGAAAGAGGATCAAGATTCTAAACCAGACATTAAAGGAGAAGACAATGCAATTGAAATGTCGGAAGACTTTGAAGGAAAAATGCATGATGGAGAACGGGAGGAAAAAGGTTTGGTTCTTCCACTATGGCAAACTTGTAAGAAAAGTTATAGATGATTGATACTTTTATATAACAAAGCATATACTGAAAAGTCTGTGTTCAACAACACAGAATATCCTGAGTTGGAAAGGATCCATAAGGATCATCAAATCCAACTCCTGACCCTGCTCAGGACCATCCCCAAGTCACACCATGTGCCTGAGAGCATTGTCCAAATGCTTCGTGAACTCAGACAGGCTTGGTGCTGTGACCACTTCCCCAGGGAGCCTCGTCCAGTGCCCAACCAACCCTCTGGGTAAAAAACCTTTTCCCAGTAGTGCCATTTGGCACTACCACAACAGAGTAGTGCCATTTGGGTACTAGAAATATTAATAGGAATGCAAAGAAGTGTACAAAGGAAATGCTGTTTCCTTTCACTGTGATGGTTTTGGAATGGAGACACTCTTTTCTTCCCGTTGTAAGCTGACCTTTTAAAACTAGTCACAGATTTTGTGGAACTGATGAAGATCATCAACATACTTTGAGAACATGGCTGCAGTTAATTTTGGAATGTGACTATGGAGTTATTGCTAACTTTTGAGCAATGGAAAGAATGTAAGCTTACCTTTTTAAAAATAGATAAATCAGGAACATTTGGTAGATTCGAGTTGCTACTCACCCAAAAGGTAGCAGTTGTTCGCTTTGAAGGGTAACAGTTTGAACATCTGAAACTAAATGTAGCTTATAAATTATAGTAATGTTAACCACTTCCAAGTCTCTGAGAAAATGCTAAGAATAATTTCATCTGCACAAGAAGGGAGATTCCCAAACTCATAAACAGGTAAAGTGGAATGGATCTTCCCCAACCCAGTAATGCGAAACATATTTTGAGAATGGAGGATATTGAAGGTAAGGAACAGAGAATTTAAATCTTCCAAGTTTTACACGTGGGACTTGTTAGTACGAGGGAGAGAATCTCTATGTGAAGACAACACTTGGAAGCACTTAATTAGGACCCTGCTTGTTTGGGTGTTGGTGTATGTGTGTCTTTTTCCACCTATCTCAACTGCATAGGGTGATGAAATTAAGATGCTAAGTATGATTGCTTTTTTGTTTATGAAGTTAATGAAAACATTATCTCTTCTGTACTGAACACCTTCTGAACTGTACACAGAAAATGAGGAAAACTCAGATGAAGAGGAAGAACTTGATAAGCAGATGGGAAATCTTGATAATGCTGAAGCTGATGATAAACTGGATGAAAGGCTCTGGGGGGATGAAGATGATGATGATGATGATGAAGATGCTAGTAGTAAAACAGAAGAAACTGGACCAGGAATGGATGAGGTAAAGAGAAAATGAGTGGGAACAAAAGTATTGAAGGAATTAAACTCTATTAACTTAATGTGACATAGAGTGTGAGCTCTTTTTTGTAGCTCTTGATCTTGAAAAGGGGATAGTTGGAGGGAATAAGTTTTGTTTAGTGTTGTCTTTTTTTCTGTAGGAAATGATGTCTTGTCACTGAGACTTTGAGAAGCAGGTAGCATAAATGAGTTTCTTTTGGATTTGTTGGTTAATAGGAGGATTCAGAGCTTGTTGCAAAAGATGACAATTTGGGGGCAGGAAACAAGGATAATAAAAAACAGCCTCCCAAGGATGAGGAAAAAGAGCAACAGGAAGAGGAGAGTGGAAACAAAGAGAAAATCCATGAACAAATTGATGAGGTAAAAATTATTTGGACTGCATGGAGTATTTTGCTGTTAAACCACATTCTGTTTCTCATAACATGTTGCTGAGAATTTGAAATGCTCTTTACTTAATAGTGAAGTACACTGAAAAAAGTAAGTTCATTTCAGAGCTAAAAGTAAACCATATTGTATCCATTATATTATAAATATATTTTCTGATCCATATTCCAGAAGCAATTTTTGTTTGCACTAACCTGAACTGTAACAGCTGCCAAAACAGGCTTTACACTGAGTTGATGTTTCTGTTGTGTTTAGCAGCAGAAACACCTTAAATAAGCGGAACTCTTCCTAAAACCCTGTATACAGCGTGCTTAAAGATTCTTCAAGGGTGCCAATTCTGTTTAGAATGTTTCAGCCAGGAAAACTGGATTCTGAAAACAAAACATTCTGGTTTTGAGTACCACCAGTTTATGTAAATGCATTTGCTGAAATGAATCTTTCTGCTCTTTATGCATGAGGATGTGTACCACTGGAAATCCATTCTTAACTGATCAAAATGTAATATTGTACCCAGTATTTCTTTGTCCTAGAGAATACAATGGAATCTTACTTCTTATCTTTGCCTTTCCTCCCACTTATCACATGCCTGCTATTTTTTCCCCCCATTCTTTTTGCTGACAGCGTGAGTATGATGAGAATGAAGTAGATCCTTATCATGGCCAGCAAGAAAAGGAGCCTGAAGTTGAACCTTTGGACCTTCCTGATAATTTGAATCTGGAGAATGATGAGAAGAGTGATGAGGAGGAAGAGGAGGAAGGTACAGTGGAAGAATCTCTCTACAAATTTCTAGATAAAAGCCAAGTGGAAATAGGGAGGAACAGTGAGATAATAAGCCATTTTTCTCTATAGAAAGAAGAGAGGTTAGGGTTAGGATTAGTGGTAGGATTCTGTATAACCACTAAGAAGCTGCAAATTCATTTCTGCGTATCAAAATAGCAACATACCAAATGCAGGCCAGATAAGACCTCAACATTACAACATTCTCCTTTACCTCCTTTTCATGAACTCTGTGGAGCAGCCTTTCTCGCATTATCCAAGTGATACACCCTGTCTTACACTGGAAGCTCCTTTTTTAATTGGCCAGTTGCTTTTGTGGTTTGAGGGTTTTTTCTTCTGTTGTACTTGTAAGTATTTGTACTCTTAAGTCAACTGACCCTCAGAAATGCTAGGTTAAAGAAAATTGGAATTCATCCTGCTGTATTGTTAGTTAGAAACCAATTTTAATTTAAAGGAATTGTCTTGCTGTAGAAAATCACAGATTCTGCGTATAGAACTATCAGTATTTTAAGATTTTTTTTTTTTGATAGGCTGGGCAGTTTTATTCCAAATATCTGTAATATTCACTGTCTCTTTACTTCACTGAAAGTTTTATACACCTTTCTGATTTTTTGTTTAATCCAGAAGAGAATGCTTTTGAAATAGATGAGAAACCTATGGATTTAAATGAGGCAGAGAAGACAGAAGAACAGAATCAAGAGGATACTGGTGAGACAGAAGGAGGTGATCAAGATGCAGAAGCAGCTGAAGAAGGCCCTTCTGAAGATAAAGAGGCGAAGGAAGATGAAGGGAACAAAGATGCTCAAGATGATCAAGAAGAAAATGCAGGGAACAGTGAGGATGCAGAAGAAGAAGAGGAAGAGTCACAGCCACCTGATGAAGAAAAAAATGAATCTACTGAAGACAAGGGGATCCCTGCTGATGACCAAGGCCTTCAACCGCAGGTAGAGAGAAATAAAAGCCTGATTTTCTTTGTTTTTGTTGTTTTAATTACCGTGTATGAGACTTAAGTAATGGATGTTTGTGATACTCTGCAACAAAACTGACATTAAATAGATGTAATGTTAGTGAGAATCTTCATCAGAATAAGAACTGTGCTTACTATTAAACACGTATTTCTGCTATCTGTATTCCTACTATCTCCTTGGCCTTATGTTAGAACAGAACAGACTGTTTCACTTGGAAGGGACCTATGGTGATCATCTAGGCCAACTGCCTGATCACTTCAGGGCTGACAAAAATTTTAAGCATGTTATTAAACACATTGTCCTAATGCCTCTTAAACACTGACAGCTTTGGGGCATTGACCACTCTCCTGCTAAAGAAATGCTTCCTAATGTCCTAATGACCATTCCCATGCACCCTATCACTGGGTACAGGGAGAAGAGATGAGCAGCTCTTTCTCCGTGCCCCCTCAGGAAGCTGTAGAGAGCAATGAGATCATCCCTCAGCCTCCTTCTCTCCAAACAACCCAAAGTCTTTAGCTGTTCCTCATAGGACACTGTTTCTAGCCCTTGCACCAGCTTTGTTGCCCTCCTCTGGACGTATTCAAGGACCTTCACATCATTCTTAAATTGTGGGGCCCACACCTGCACACGGTGTTCAACGTGAGCATAAGTGCAAGAGACCTTCAGAAGAAATAGTGAGGAGGGAGAGTTCCTTCTGCTCAGGGAAGCTTTGTTGCCAGGGAAAAGCTTTAATGTGGGAAAGAATTTGTTCTAACGCAGGATGCTGTGTATGTTCTCTTTATCTGTCTGCCAAGAGGTAACTCCCTTGCTACAAGTGATAAAATTCTCACAGACATGCTTGGAGGCCCCTGCAGGGGAGCCAGGCAGGCCATAAAGCACAGGGGAGAATTCAGCCTGGGTTTTTATTGCGCATGCAAAAGGTGTTGTTATAAAAGCACTGAAACTGGTTTTTGTTTTCATCTTCTCAGACCGCTGTATTAATCATTTTGATAGATATATATATATATATATTGCAGTATATAAAGTAGATTTTCTTAAAAACTTTACCCACAGCCTGGGTTACCTGGGTGCATATCAAGCCTTACAGCAAGACTGCACCAATGCTGAATAGAGCAGGACAGTCACATCTTCTGACCACGTGGTGTTGCTGTGTTTGATGCACCCCAGGACAGGGATTACTCTCTGGGTTGCCGGGGCTCACTGCTCACTCACACTGAGCCTGCTGTCAGCCAGCAGCCCCAGATCTCTTCCTGCAGGGCTGCTTTTCAACCACTCCTCTCCCAGTTGTGCCCAGCGTTATTCCATCCTAGGTGCAGAATCCAGAATTTGGATTTGTTAAATTCCATCCCATTGATCATAGCCCAGTGAGATCTGTGAGATCCCTCTGCAAGGCCTCTTGTCCCTCAAGAGACCCAACAGCACCTCTCAGTTTGTATCATCAGCAAACTTGCTAACAGTGCATCAACTCCTGTATCCAAATCATTGATAAGTATATTGAACTTATGGTCCTAGAGCTGAGCCCTGAGGAACAGCACTGGTGACTGTCACCAGCCAGATATAGCCCCATTCACTACAACCCTTTGAGCCCTGCCCTTTACCCAGCACACTGCGAATCCACTCATCCCACAGCTGAACAACTTGTCCAAAAGGTTACTATGAGGGACAGTATCAAAAGCCTTACTAAAACTCTGGAAAAACTGCATCCACTGCTTTCCCTTCATCTGCTAGTTAAATAGGACTTTCCCTTTGTGAACCCATCCTGACTGTGCCTGATGGCTGCATTCTTCTTTAAATGCCTTTCAATAATACCCAGTTCCTGATGTTTCTTAGAATGTTAAAATAATCATTATCTCAGGAAGAAGATGGTAAAGATAATTCAGAGATGGACGATCAGATTCCTGAGGCTGAGGAAAGAATGGAACATGAAACACAAGGGCAAACTGGGCAAGAAAACCTGCAGAGTGACAGTGCTGTTGAGCTGGCTGGAGAGGCTTCAGAAAGAGACCAATCTAAAGAGGTAAATTACATGGAAGTGTCTGAGTTTAAAATGCTAAATTTGTGAATACATTTTCGAGTTACAATCAAGGAATTGCTGCCATAAATTTAAAGAACTGTGTATAAGATTCAGTTTACACCAATAATAAATTCATATTGAAAAAAATGGAAGACCATGTAGATACCCTGCAGTTCTCACTGTTACAAAGGTAAGTTTAGGGTAATCGTTGAGCTGCAAAACTGTCTTGTCTGCTCTGCATAAGAATAATACTTATATGAGCCATTTGTCATTCAGAACAGAAGGTAGCAGAACACTGCAGTTTAACTTCTGAAATTTGTTTACAGTAGTTGCTGTTTTCAATGACAGTTGAATTTTTTTCTTCTTTCAGGAAAGTGGAACTGGAGCTGCAAGTGCAAACCAGTCAGAGGGACATGAATCCACACGTATGGCCCGGATGGCTTCTCAGAAGCAAAGCAGAAAAAATACACAGGTCCATCTCTTCTTTTTAATTTTTTACAATTTGTATTTAAATGTCTGAATATTAACCAGCAAACAGGCAGGACTCAGTTTCTCCTTGTTAGAACACTGTTCTCATTAGTATTGGGTTACACCTCACTTGGAGTTCATGGTGTTAATGTATGCTTTTTCAGAGTTTCAAGAGGAAGCCTGGCCAGGCAGACAATGAACGCTCAATGGGAGATCACAATGAACACATCCACAAGCGATTGAGAACCATAGAATCCAGCAGTGAAGCAAAGCAGGATACAACTCAGCCTAAACAAAACGTGGAGGAGGCTGATGCATTTGAACATATTAAACAAAGTTCTGAATGCTACGATGCACAGACATATGGTATGGTGGCATTTCTGGGTGTAAAGAGTTACTGCAGAATCAAATCTTGAAACCCTCCAATTTGCTGAAGTTTTCCCTGTTTGCTTTTTAAAGTTATGTTTAACAATTCTTGCTTTGTTTAAAGGTGCAGCACCATTTCACTATGATAAATGCTACTCTTTGGCAGTCAGATTCAGACTAACATTTTTGAAAATACTGAATTGACTCATAAAATGGATTTTAGCTTAATAAACATATTTAAAATCTGTTCTGTCCAAATCTTACTTCAGTATATCAGGTTTTCAGGGCAAGAACTCACCGACAACACGGCACAGCCCAGTGAAAGATAAAACTGAGGTCTGAGACAATAGTTCAGATTTCTTCTGAAGATCACTAAAAGCAATACTCAGTGGCCTCAGAATGGAGCTTTTTTTTTTTTTTATAACTTGACTACTTCTTTCACTTGCCCCTTAATAAGTATTGTGGTCTTTGTACAGATGTAGCTAGCAAGGAGCAAGAGAAACCTATTATGCCTCTTGAAGAAAAGGAAGAGGGAAATTCTGAAGATGCAGCTATGGAAACAGAAATGCAGAATGAGGATCTCACAGCAGTAGATGCGGAAGAGCTGAAACCAGAAAAAAAGAAGTCTACTGCCACTAAACCTACTGGTACGTTAAAAAACATTCCAAATACACCCTGATGTGGCTCTTTAAATGTATATTTAGGTATTTCTATTTGCATGTAATGGATGAATTTCATAATTCTCATCTGTCATGTTTCATAAGACTAAAATGTCTGCTCTTACTTCATTTTTCTGCAGAGGTATTCTTACTTAGCATAAGCCTTGCTAAATTGGCTGAGTGACCAAGCAGTTTGCTGCTTTCTTTCAAGTTAATGGTCTCTAATCTTCATCCACTACTTTGAAGAAATAAAAAGCAAACACTTCCCTGCTGTTCAACACAATGCCAATTCGCTTAATTAATTGGCATATAACAATGCATTCCAGTGTCACCACCATCAGCACCACATAACTCAACTTTTTAATTATAACTTCTTGGAAAAAAACAAACAAACAAACAAAAAAACAACAAGAAGTTGAGGAGCTTCCCATGAGGAAGCACCAAACTGTCACTGTCTCACTGGTTTCTTCCTTAAGTGGGAATGAAACAAAGCAAAACCAAACTGCTAACAGAAAATGGCTATGGGATGTAAGTGGTTGGTAGATGAGAAGACAGATCTGACTTGTCAGCCACACATCCCCAACTCCCCAAAATAAGCAAAATAGAAGTAACTCTTGCCAACTGCAACAGAAGAATTTAATTTTGATGAATCTAAGTAAATGCAGCATAGCTTGGAATGTTGAAGTTTTCTTCTCAAATAACACACAGGCTGGCTAGAGAGGGGAGACAACTCTTATAAGCCTATATTCTTGCTTTCCACTCCAGGTTTAATCACCTAATTATCTTGCTAGACTCATTTACTTTATGGTACAGATGTGCATGTAATAAGTCTATTTGTTTTTCCGCATGATTCTCTAACAGTATGTTCCGAAAAAATAGAATCTTTGAAACATCTCCTATGGCGTCATATTTTTTCCTTTAAAATTATTCTGTAAAAATTAGTAGTTAAACAGTGTAGTATGGTAATAACAATTATAAAAGAAAATCTTTAATCAATTCCTTTTCTTGTAAATTGATTTTTGATTTATAGAAAACTGTTCTGTTAAAATCAAGAGCGTAAAAGCTTAGAAAAGATTGCCATTTTTTAATGATAATTTTCTGAATGTTCTCCAGTTACTTTATACTTCTTGTCATCCTGTCAGAGAGGTTATGAAGCTCCAAAAAAAAATATACTTCACTAATGTAATTTTTCAGGTGTTAAAGATCTGTTCACTGTTATTTTGCTCATTTGGCAAGCAGGTTATAAGAGAGAAAACAATTTCCTTTAGGAAATGCATATTTATGATCTGTTCTAGTGAGCTGTAAGATGTGTTCGTTCTATTCCTAGAATTAAATGTCTTAAAATCTGGGCACTTCTCTTAAGCAAAGTTGTGCTGCCTTACAAAGTATGTGAGATGCTTCATAGGAGAGTCAGGATACAGTATTACTTCTTGCATGATGTGCGATCCACAAAGTTAGTAATTAGTTTTGTGGTTGTAGGACCAGGTGATGTGGAGCCAGAGATCCAGACTTTTGACTCAGAGGACGTCAATGACTCTCCAACAGAAATGCTGCCAAAGGTGACTGAAGAGAAGCCAGAGAGAAGCAAGGACTCGACAATACATACAGCCCATGAGTTTTTGACGGACACTCCCCAGGTATGATACCCAGTCTGCCTTCTTACAGATACAGTAGCAGAATTAGGCTCTTTTACTTGACCTTTGTTAATGGAGCTCTCTGCATGCAGGAGTTTAGAATTACTTGTGTTCAGACAACTGAGTAGCTTGCTGCTATTTAATAACAGAATGAAAAGTAACAACTAACTGCTGTATATGCAGCTGAAAGACCCTTTAAAATGACAAGTCCTCCCCATCCTTAGGATGGAACCTTCCCATGTCACTTCTTTTAAAAAAACTTCTCTTTTTCTAACTGTAAAGAACTGCTTTGCTCAGATGAATCTGCAGAGGAAAGGCTTGGGTAGAGTGGAAAGGAATAGACAAGAGTGTGTAGCCTGAAGATAACAGAAGGGTTCAGAGTGATGACAGAGCTTGGCATCAGTGACTTTAAAACAGTGTTGTGGACAAAGAATTCACCTCAGTTAATTCATCACAGTATACAACATAAAAGCTGACTGCAAGTATTGTAGAACCTTTTGAACTTTTTATGAGTGTCTCAATTCAAAAACTATTATCATAACCTAGAAAATCCTAGAGTATCATGGGACACTCATAGTTTCCCAGTGCAAACTGTTGGCTGTGAAAAAGCACATTTTATCATAAAAACTAAGGCATAGAAGCACTTGGTGGTGGATAACCAGTTGATAAAGTAAAAATATTTTCAGTGTCGTTTTTTTTGGAAGTACTGACCTTTCATTCTAACATTACTGTGTCCTTAGTACATACTTGGAGCGCAGTATTTTTACTGTTTCTACACATAACACATAAAGGATTGTGTGCCAGCTACACCGAGTGTTTTTCCATCTTAATGCCAAATGTTGCAACTGTTTGGAAAAAGGCTGCTGAATGCAGGAGTGTTCTCCTGTTGTCACGTTAGGTCCCTGTTGTTTTGGGTTTGGGGGGTTTTCCAGTTGACACACAAAACGTGGAACAGAAGGGGGAGCTCCTGCAGCACCAGTTCAAGGGGAGGGGAGAGTCTCTGCAGGGGGAAAAGGGCAGGTTGTCACCTTTCAGCAAAAGGGAGAGGATGGAAGTTCCCTCCATGTATATTCTTCCTCCTTTCCTTGAACCTGCAGTCGCTGATCGATGGGACAGCTGCTGCTGCTTCTTGAGGAATGAGAAGTTAGACGGACTATTGAGTTTGCAATCATGGGCTTATTTTCCTTAATCCAAAAGCCTGCAGGCTATGCAGACCATATACTGCTGTTTGACTAAACTGTGGTTTTGTAAGTCAGGAGCAGAGCTTGTCACTGAAAGCACAGTGAAAGTAAAAGAAGTATCGTAAAGCTTGAGTGTCCTTTACAGAAGGGCTTATCAAAGAGTATTTGCTGGCAGGTAAAGAGGAAGATGTCCTTTGATCCTTTGAGTGGTTTGAATGAAGCTTTTAAAAAAACGTAATTAAGTGAAGTATACTATATTTTGCAATATGCTAGATAGTTAGCATTCAATAGTTTGGTCCCATTATATTGTCATTAAATCTGGAATTTGTCAAGATCATTTCAATGATTTATCTTGAAGTTCTGTATTTTATTATGTTCAGTGTTGGTATCATACGCATCCTAGCTTTCTTTCTATGTTAATTATGTCACATATGGAGGTATTTGTGGGGAGATACTTACCCTTCTTGTACATGGAAACTATTAAAAGAAAAAGAAGAGATTTAGAATCTTCATTCAAGTGGTTTTTTTCAGGTATTTTTGTGTCTAAAAGAATAACAACAATGCATTTATACTTTTTTTTATGGTTTGCTATATTTTGGGGGTCACCAGATATGTAAGCGCTTTTTTTGTCTCATAAATCATATAACTCCCCTTCTAGCACATTGTTAGAGACCCTGAAGAGCTAAGAAAGGAACTTGAAAGGCAGTTGGAAGCTTGGCAGACACAGCAGCCCGGAACTCCAGAGGAGGTTTGTGACCTCATTTTAATATAAAACTGTTATAAAAATCCTGTATTGCATTATTTCATCTTGTTTTACTGCTAAAACATTGAGGAAGCCAAGCAGGATGGAATCTAAATACTAAAAATCACATGATTAAATGCTATTTTTGTTATTATGACTTCTTCTGAAAAAAAATTGCATAATTCTTAAAGCAGGATGATGTTTCAGATCTTGTTTTGAATGTGCTATGTTAAAGAAGTTACTCTGTTGATAATGACTTCTAAAACTTGCATAGGTAGAAACATTTTTCTTAGTCCTGTCAAGGTCCTTTCATTTTGAGTCGTCACCTGCAGTTAAATGCTGGACACACCACTTGCACAAAATGATGATAAAGAGAAGCCATCTCCTTCAGTTGCAGTGGTGGAGTTTGAGCCAACAGCAAAACCAGAATATTGTACTTGCTCAGAGTAGTCCTAGTCATGAATTGTGAACCATATTTGGAATTACTTCTTGAATATAATTGCCAGTGTAGAGGCTCAAATGGAGGCTCAAGGACTTCTCAGTGTAGAGGTCAGTGAGGAACATAGAGGACTTCACACTTTGCCTTTCTGTAACACCAGCTATCAGCACTTGGCTGTTCCAAGATCATCTTGCATCAACAGCAATGTCAGAGTTGCTTTGGGTAACCCTAGAGAAAAGATCATTGCATGTTGCAGCTTTGTAGCAGCCAGGAGTGTCCGAAGTTGAATGCAAATTGTCATACGAGACACCCTCACACTTTTAGCTGTTTACTGCTTACTAAAGGCTGCCTACGGCCTTCCCCTCCTACACTGAGGCTCGTTTTCTTTTTTTAGACAGTACTTCCCAACTTTTTTGTTTTTTTTTCATAATTCACTTTTATTTCTTTGTGTAATGTTTTAGGAGAAGGAAGCAGCACAGTTGTGGCAGAGGTATTTAGTGCTGACAGCTCCTCTATCACAGCAGCTTTGTGAACAGCTGAGACTCATACTGGAACCCACTCAGGCAGCCAAACTGAAGTAAGTTGGGTCTTTCTGAGGCTTCTGGTTTCTTTAAATGCCTGGGTTTTGGCAGCTTTAGCCTGTAAGACTGCAGCTTTATAGTATTCTTGCTTTATAGTAATTATTCCTGTTTGCAACTGCATTTAATTTCCTTTCGTAAGGGAACACTAGGCTATTTTATGAAATGCAAATATGATATAGTAGTAGGCACCTATCCTGAGGATACTGCCTCCTACTTTTTTTTTCCTGTGCGAGAGGTGATCAAATCAACTTAACCATTTAAAGATAAGTCAAAGATTGTGTTAAATTTAAAAAAAAATTTATGTTGTTTTTAACATTAGTAATCTTTTTTAAGAGATCTAGGCTTGTTTCAAACTGGAAGAATCTAAATTCAGTCTAGGTTCCATTTTAGGCACCTAGATATAAACTATTAATTTGGGGGTTGTTGTAGTTTACAACAAAAATGTTACTTTGGTGTATATAGTGCATAGGCCAGGGATTTGCCAGAATGACATATTTGCTGATAATCCTTGTCCCCATGTCTTTTTCCTTAACTTTCAGAGGAGACTACAGAACTGGGAAGAGACTGAACATGCGCAAAGTGATCCCGTATATTGCCAGTCAGTTCCGAAAAGATAAGATCTGGCTGCGAAGGACCAAGCCCAGTAAACGACAGTACCAGATCTGCTTGGCTATTGATGATTCCTCTAGTATGATCGACAACCACTCTAAACAGGTAAAATGAAACCCTGGAAGAAGTATGAAGAATACTCATCTTTTGTTGATGAGTATGTCAGCTGCTGACTTGTGGCTGCTGGAGAATCTGACTGGTAATGCCAGAGCAGTCAGCTGAAGTGCTCATGCAGAACTAGTGCAGTGACTGTCTTACAAACCCGTAGCAGGCAAGAAAAGATAGGAAGTCTCTTAATTTATTTTCCTAGATGATGGAAAACTAATTTCAGTAGCATTCTTCGTATTTAATACTGAGCTTTGAGTAAAACTTTGAATATCCTCTTTTTGATGTAACTTTTTTAACAGCTTGCATATGAATCCCTGGCAGTTATTGGAAACGCACTGACTCTTCTAGAAGTGGGACAAATTGCTGTGTGTAGGTGAGTTTATTTCAAATACTGGGTTTTCTTCAAGACATCAGAGCAGCATGCAAATACCAGTTTTGTGCTGTAATTTTTTCTTCTTTTCTAAAGCTTTGGAGAGAGTGTTCAGCTGCTGCACCCGTTCCACGAGCAGTTCAATGACCAGTCAGGGACACGGATATTGCGTCTTTGCAAGTTTCAGCAGAAGAAAACAAAAATAGCCCAGGTACACGAGAATGCCTCGAGGGTAACAGGTTTGCCAGTCTTTTCCAGACAGGGTATCAGCAGCTTCGTGGTTTCATGATCACTTTGTAATGTTTACCAGTTATTTGTATTTGAGATAACAAGGAGATACAATGGTCATAACTTTGTAACGGGAAGTGTGTTTTCTCTTTTAATCCTTCATCTTTCTCTGTATTGGGTCTTAAACAGTGTTTTGGGTACAAGCTATTGAGTACCCCAGTGCCAAATACCATCAAAGTTTTTGGGACTTGGAGGAGATTTTCATGCCATGGATTCCACAGTAGTAGGAGGAGGAAGTTTGTCAGATTTGACTGATTCCTGAAGAAAATAACTTTCTATACTAATACTTTCCAGAGAGCTGCTAAGTTGTCTTCTTTTAGGAAGGTTTTTGCATGCTTACATTTCCAAACTCAAATGAGATCTTCTGTTAATATTATATGGAAACAGAGAAGACCCAAATAGCTCAACGGCAGTCTTATAAACCAAAACTGGGAGGACTTGACTGTTGATTTTCTTAATTTTAATAGGGATTATGAAACCAGATACTTCTGTTTCAAGTTGAAACCAAAGAAGTTCAAGCTAGAAATAGGATATATATTTTTAATTATTCCATTAATCACTTCAGTAATATACTGTTTCAATGGCTTTGCTAGCATTGGAAATAAATTAAATCCAGTTCCAAGGCTTCTCTGGAGATTCTTTAGTTCAAAAATACTTATTAAATTTGAAGCAGGAGTTAATATAGGAAAATGCCAAGGACTGTATCTGTGTTGGGTGGTCAGACTATCTTGGCATTTAAAATAAAGAAATGTGTTCTTTAATAATGTTTTCATTATTAAGTTTATTATTTTTATTATGAGATAACTTAATCTTATTTGTTTCCTCTGCAGTTTTTAGAATCATCAGCAAACATGTTTGCTGCAGCACAGCAGTTGTCTCAAAATATTAATCCGGGTGAGTTGTTTGTTTTTTTTTTTTTTGTTACTATGCTTGTTGCTGTGGCAGCAGAATGCTCACCACAGTCCCAAAGGAGGATCCTGCCAGGAAGGCTCCTAGCACTGAAACTTAACTTGCATTAGGGCTTTGGGTTTTGCTTTGTCAAAAGGAATGTTTGATTGAAATGTAGCTCAAAACCCAAGAGACACCTACTTCATATTTGTTTGTGACTTTTTAAAAAGGCACACCTTACCTCTCTCCCTTTACTTTACGTCTCCAGACTGTGTTTAAGTCTTAGACACTGCCAGCTTAGAGCACTGTCCAGCTTCCTAGTGACCTTGACTTTCCAGACACTTCTGCTCTTGCTTGAGAACTTGAGTTCTCAAAGTACCCAGAAGCACACCCGAGGGGGGAGTTTGCCTCCTACCCGTCCTTCACTGTGCTGCAAGCTTATGTCATGAGCTAACTGAATTTCCTAGAAAAGCTGGAAGACTGCTTGCCTCATGTCTGACCCATAGTTAATCGAAGAGACTGCTTTGTGATAGTTCAAAGCCTGTCACAGAGGCACATGTATTTTTTATAAGTTCTTACAACTACTCCAAGAAATGGACAGTCGGGGATTTAAAATCCACTGCTTTGCCACAGGCTGGCCAGGCTGTATGAATATTCAAAGAGGGAGCAGCATCCAGTCCTGTTGACTTAGGCTGGGATGCAGCAGCAGTCAGCTTGCTAAAACTGGGCAGCTGGCAAGAGAAAAGGCAGAAGGATCATCACTCCTTTCTGTAAAAAGACAAAGCCCTGTCACATTTGGGGTCTGTCTGCAGAAGTGTGCATCCCTCCGTAACCCTTGGGGCTTGCATTCCTGACCGTAATTACTGTGATTTCCCATGTAATTAAATGATGATAGATACATAAGTTAGAATGTTCCTTTAGAGGGATATATCTCTGACTCTGGGGGCAACTTGGCTTAAATAACGTGTCTCCAGAAGATGGTTGGTGCTGAGGAACCCAGCATCAGTGCTGTGTACGTTTCAGGAGGTTTACTTCAGACCAGCTCCTTTGGTCCCAGGGGCTCAATGCCCTGCAGTGGTTGGACTGCCTTGGCTGTGCCTTTGAGGCAAATCTTCTCATTTAGTTTCATCCAAAAATCACCCACTTTGGGCAGTCCAAGATTGTTCTCTGATGTAAGCCACGCCTGTTAAAGTGGGGACAACAGGACAACGTTTCAAAAGCCCAGCCTTAGTCTAGGGTGAAATGCTAAGACGGATGAACCTGTAGGTACCTGCTTTGGGTTTGGGCTCTATTTCACAGCAGCAGCAGGAGCTCTACTGAGCTAGTAGTGGCTGGACTCTTATGGTACAGCCAGTATTCAACCCCTGCACACTTACCTGGCATGAAAGACAAGACCATGACTGAGTCTGTTGGGTATTTTCCATGCATTTCGTCCTTGATTATATTACTGATGGGTGGTGGGTTCCCCTCCTTTTGGTATTCTCTGGTGTCAGCCAGTACGTTCTTTCTTGATCCACTGTTAACTGCAGCTAAGCAATTTGTTTAAGTCACTGAATTCTATTTGATAAAGACTTGATTTCCGTAGGAATACTCCTTTTTCAATTATACCCACAGGGCAAACAAAAGAATAGGGGGGTTTTTGCCTTTTGAACAAGTTAAACTAACTTAGTTGAATTTGAAATGTCCTTTGTGCTCAGAAACGGCGCAGCTGCTTTTGATTGTATCAGATGGAAGAGGCCTTTTCTTGGAAGGCAAGGAACGAGTGACAGCAGCAGTTCAAGCAGCTCGGAATGCCAATATCTTTGTTATTTTCGTAGTGTTGGACAATCCTAATTCCAGGGTAAGTAAGGGAGCAAGGGAGAAGTATTCAACTACAGTGAATGAGAATCTGATAGAAATCTTCTTCCTGTCTTTTGTAGTGCCATACAGCTACCTTATCTTTTGTAGAGGTCAAAGATATTTAGCCCAATTTCAGGTTTTCATGTCTATCAGATCTGTGATTTCTTCCTACTGTGCTTCTTATCCTCTTTTGTACTTTAAAAAACCTCAGCTTCCATGCCACAGAAAGGCTAAGTAAGAGCTCCCATCTTCAGATGTTGTGGTTGTAGATCTTGGCCACCAGGGAAGTAGCTGGCAGGTTGACAGACTTGGAGTCTGAGAGATGCTTTGTTCCATCACAGTTCTGATTCAGCTTGATAATTT
>NW_020955684.1:120689-175981 GCF_003031625.1 Empidonax traillii
GGGGGGAACTGTTGGATATCCTTGGATGGGAAGCTGAAATACCTGGGAGCTTTTCAGGACGACTCTTGAGTGCAATAAGTGAGCAAACTTAAGGTTTACTTTGAATTATGCGGTGAAGACTAATTTTGTAGTTCACATTTTCTTCCTCTATTTTTTTTATACAAAACTCATCTGCTATACTTAGTATTGAAAAATTTAGTGTTGAAAAATTCTCTTGCTGACAAACTGTTTTAATGTTCTGATGAAGCTGGACTGTTCAGATACTGTTGCCTAATATCAAGCAAAAATTCTGTGTGTTTTTCGTGTTTTTTCTGGGGGACAAAAAAGGTGGTTTTACATAAGCTTCATTTATTTTCTGAACTGCTACACTGAGCAACTAAGAATTTACTTTACAAGAAGCACAGCTGGAGTTTAATCTGATTTTTGTCTTTGTAGTATTTGTTGAAATATTATGAAATAAGTTGCTAAAGAATCTTGTCTTATTGCACTGCACAAATGCAAGCTGAACTCAGCCCTAAAGAGCTTAAAGATGACAGTGTTGGAAAGGCATCAAATATATAAAACCAAAGTGATAATAGCAGTAAACTCAACTCTTAAAATGCTAAGGAAAGACAATATTTATGGAACTTGGTATTGCAGAAGCTTAAGCTTAGTCTCTTCTAGCCTGTAATTCATGGATTAGAGCACTTTCATCTAAAAAGGGCAAAAGTATTTAACTTCTTTGTTGTTCAGCTTTTGGTCTGATTTACCATTGAACACTTACAGCTTTTAATCTTAGAAGTATTTTATTAACTTTTAATCTAATGGGAGGAATTATAAGTATTTGAAAAAAAGGATAAATTATATCAGTGGCCATAAAAGATGCATGTCATTTAGCAGTAACATAAATACTGTTTTACAGGATTCCATTTTGGACATTAAAGTACCTATATTCAAAGGACCTGGAGAACTGCCTGAAATCAGATCTTACATGGAGGAATTCCCATTCCCGTTCTACATGATCCTTAGAGATGTGAACGCACTTCCAGAAACTCTGAGTGATGCACTCAGACAGTGGTTTGAACTGGTGACTGCCTCAGACACTTTGTAAGGCTTTGTAGACAAAGTCAGGACCCGATTGCTGCTAAACTGCTGAAATACATGAAACAGCCTTTCACTGGAGGGATCATAAGGACCTTCCTAAGGAGGATTAACCTGCAGGAGCTGCCCTTGGGCAGTCCGACTGCACAGAACTAAGTGGTTTAGGTGCACTCTCCCATGTTTGTCAGAGGACAATTATGCAATTGTGAGACTGTCTCCTGCTACTCCCACGAATAAACTTTCCTCAACTTCTCTTGTAATAACTTATTACCTACCAAAAAAAAAAAAAAAGTATTTGTAATATTCACAGAAGTACAATTATTCCTGCCTGTCTCTGCTGCCATAGGAAAAATCAGTCTTGCTTCTGGGAAGGCATTTCTGTGTTAGAACTTGAAGTGTCTGAAGGAGTGGAGGAGCAGGGAAGCAGATGGTTTTGAACGACCGAAAAAATGAGTTCTGGAATACTTGAAAGTACTCTGCAGTTTAACACATCCTATTTAATTACTGCAGATTTTTGTCTGACGGCAGCAACAGGGAGTTTTCTGAATAATGCCATATGCTGATCTCTTTTCTATCAGTTTACACTGTGAAGTTTGCCCCTCTGTCCGAGGCAGACATTGAGGACGTTTCGTAAATCCGATGTCTTAAGAGCACGGACGTGGTTTTTCACTGTAAAGGCTATGCATCTTGTATCGTCTGTACTAATAAAAAAGAGGTGCCGCTCTTTTTAATTACGATGCCTGTTGTCGGAATTGATCAAAGCCCGAAGGATCGAACCGAACTCCCCACACGCAGGTGACACCCCAGGAAATGGCGGCGGGTGGCCCCTCCCGCCGGGGGCGGGCCCGGCGGCCCCGTGGCGGGGCGGAGACGGAGGCGGAGCCGCGTCATGGCCGCCGGGCGCCTCCCGCCGGGCGCGCTCAGCCTCAAGCAGGTACGGTGGGGCAGCTCGGGCCGGGGGCGGCGGGGCTGTGTCCCGCGGGGGGACTGCGCCTTTTAGAAATGGCGACGGGGCTCTCTGTGTTTGCTTAAATGTCCCTCGGAGCGAAGCCGCCGGGGGTGAGGCTCGCAGCAGCGTCCCGGGGCAGCGGGCAGACCTCCCTCTCTTGCTCCCCAGTTCCTGAGGCGGCAGCAGGTCCTTCAGTTGTACCGCAAGATCCTGCGGGCTATCCGGGAGGTCCCTGCTGAACAGGATCGCCGCTACTTGAGGGACTGGGCCAGGGAGGAGTTCAAGAGAAATAAGGACGCTACGGAAGAGGTGAGGATCGGGAACGCACAACCCTGACCGCCTGCCCTGGGGAATGGTCACTCTGCGATCCTGTCCTGTGTCATGGGAGGGGCTGTTTTGTAGGTGTCACTTCCAGACTGGAGAGAAGTCTCCTGCCACTATTTTCTCATTTATAGAAGAAATAACCCAGCATATCTATAAATATTATCCCCCATGTTGGCGGTAGTAATGTTTCTTTTAATTTCCAGAGAATAACCTGGAATTAAAAAGCTAAAAAACAAATATTCTGCTTACTCAAACCACAGATCAGGAAAACTGAGTAATATGGTAACTAATATAAAATTATTAATGGTTAAACTTTCTATAGGTTTTTTTTTAAAAAAATCTTTAATTTCAACTATATTCAAGCGGAATACAATCAAATCGGATGGTTTCGGATATGAAACAAATATGAAATGCAGAAACCTTCACATTTCTTGTATGTCTCCAGTCCTCTTTTCTTGTTTGTTCCTTTTTCTAGCCAGGGACCAAGGAATTTGTGACTGAGCTATGCAGACATAGCCTTAGGGAACACATGTAATGTTGGGAGAAACAGCCACCTGCTCTGTAGAAGCCCTGTCTCCGTAATGCCCATGTGCACTTGTCACTGCTGACGTGCAGAGGCGGTAGACACAGAAACATAAAGAAAATAATTGTTAAAAGTTTCAATCCAGTTAAAAACTGAGCTTTAAAGCCACAACCAAGCACATCATTGAGAAACTGGGAAAAATTAATTCATGTAGTCACCTGTTCCTTAACCACCTCAGTGTTACTTCACACAAAGAAATAGATGAAGGTAGTGCCAGTAAGAATTGTATGTATTTTAATGCATTAAAAATCTGCATGGCTGTGTAAAACCTGTGTACAACCTGTGTATGGATGTTCTGTTCAGTAGACTCCATTTGGTTTTACAGGATGCAATCAGGATGATGATTACTCAGGGCAACATGCAACTGCAGGAACTTCAGAGAACACTTAAGCTGGCAAAATCCTGACACCGATTTTGTTTACAGTTGGACTTTCGTCTGCTGCGAAGAAGAATGGTGTTTTTTCCAGAATGTGGTTATAATGGCAGCTTTTGCTGGCAACTTGGTAAAGTTTGAAGGGGAAATCTACTACAGTGGGGATGTTGTTTGGTTTTTCCCCTTCTCCTTTCACTTCTTGGTTTGGTTACTTTCCTATGTGGAAATCAAACATAAAGAACTGAATGGATGACATAGCATGTGCTGTGGGAAAAGCAGAAAGCACCAAAAATTTCAACAGCAGTGTAACACACCTGTGAAATAGAAAAGAAATACAAACCAGATTTTTTTTTGTCTATTTTTTACTGTGGTAACTGTAGGTGGCAACACTGATAGTGCTAACAGCTCTCCACATACTGTGCCAAGGATTTTTACTAAAATTTATGATGGAAAAAGCATTTGGGATAAATAAATGGGCCCAGAAAAAATAAACGTGACAAAACTTTGAAGAAGGTGTTTTGTATGTAGATGCTGGTTTTCAGTAGTACCTGAATAAAACTTAAAAGGGGAGGTGTTTATATATGAAAATGAGAGATTTTAGCCCCAGAGACGGTTATTACCAAGTCAACAGGAATTAACCGTCAAGCTAGTATTTAAAAGTCAATTTAAAGTAGAATTACAGTTAGTAAATACTAACTGCAGGTATTGTGGTTTGGTATCTTACATATATCATTTAGAAATACCTAGATGAGCCAGGGGGTTTTGTCCACATAACTGGACAGGCAGCAGTAGAGAGATACCTGACTATCCAGTACTGTGTGCAGTTTAGGTTGTGGTTCTAAGACATGCAGAACTCCTTGCTCTCCCACTTTGCTATTACATTCCCTTAGGGGGCCACCCCCCCCATGCCAGGGTGGCTTTCTGCTGGGTTAGTGAGCTGGACAGCAAATCCAGTAAGTGCCACCACTGGCACAAGCATAGGGACAGGATGCTGCTCCAGGCTGCAGGAGGGATGACAGGCCCCAGATGGGAGCACGACGAATGCTGCTTGCTGGAGGCAAACAAAGCGTCTTCCAAGCTGCTTTGCAAAATTGGAATGCCAGGACTAGGATTGACAGGCAGTGCCCTGGACAGCTGCTGACCTCATGAGTGAGCCTGAGACCGGCTCGGTTGCCTAGAGCACGGTGCTAATAACACCAAGGCTGTGGGTTTGATCCCTGTATGGGCCATTCACTTAAAGGTTGGACTTCATGATCCTTGTTGGGTCCCTTCCAACAGAGAATACTCTGTGAGTGCTGCTGCCTGTGATCTACACTGCTCTGTAGGCTTGTGGAGGTTGAGTTACCTGCGAGAAGCCCTCTGGAGTCCAGGTATAGTCTGTGAGGGTGAGTAAATTTACCAAGTATGTCCTGCAGATCTTACAGGTATTTTGTGAAGTCCAAGGAATTAGGATAAAATGCCTCCCTTTCTTTTACCATACACTGGGCTTCAGAGAACCTCTAATATCAGTAACCTGCAGCCAGGTTGCTGTCTTTAATTATTCAGATTTACTTAAATTACTTGGACATATGACCTTAGTAGCATGGTCCATATATGAAACAGATGAGCCAAAGCCATGGCCTCTCCCTTGTGCTTGGGCAAGCTCAGGAGCGTGTGTGATCAGCTGCACAGCTCAGCCCTGTGCCAGTAACTTCTGAAATGGTGGGTGCCTGCACCAGCTAAGAAGCAGCAGTCACTCCCTGCAGCCTCCCTCGGGATGGATGGTAGGCTCTGTTCCCATAGTTTAGAGCCACAAAAGCTCAGAAGCTGAAGTCCAGTTTTCTGCTCCCCATTCCAAGTGAAGTGAGGGATCCTGTCATTTTTCCCTGGCTAGAAAACGTTACGCCACAGATCTCTGAGCAACACTTTAATTGCTTGGCAAAACATTATCCAGGTGATACAAAACTTCAGTAGCATGCTTCTGCATTCCTACAGTAGCTTAAACAAAACTGTAAACATAAGGGTCTATATTAGACTATAGAAGTCAGAGCAACAAAACTAGTATTTCCATAGCTGCAGATACATTTGTCTTGATAGTGCATTAATAGGAACTTTAAAAAATATTGTTATATGATACAACTTTCTTTATACATCTGCTAATAAGACAAAAGCTTAATCACTAATTAGCCAGTGGTGTCTTCAATGCTGTATAAAGTATTTTGTACTGATTTTAGGGCTCCCCAGTACAAAAATATTTTTTTTCCTTGGCATAACAGTACCATACTGTGCTAGAACAATTCTTCAAAATCAGTTCAATCATGATCTGGTAAGTAAACTTACCTTTTTAACAGAATCTGATGGAGCCTTCTCAGAGGTATAAGAAGGAAACCCCTAAAGGGGTGCAGAGACAGTGAGTTACAATGCCTCTAAATCATTTGGAGTCTGTCAGCATTGGTCAAGGTAAGTTTTGATTGTATAACAAAACACATAGAACTTTTAACAACATTTTCAAGCTTTTGTCTGTTCAGTGGGATCTTGTCCTAAGACCTGCAAACTCACCGGGGCCTGGTCTCCTTTTTAGAGATAAAGGAAAAAAAAAAACAGAGGAGTCATTTAGAGGAACAAACGTAGACGGTCTGGACAAAGTGTCTGGGAAAAAATCCTGACTGCAGAAAAAGAAATACTGGAGTACAAGGAACCAACCTTTCACTTTAAATAAAAGACTTTTTCAAGCTTCTTCAACAGTAGAGAATTCAGCCATATGCTGCTTGAAGGAAAAGAGATTCATACAAAACTTATACCTAACAAGTAGACCATGGTTACAGTAAAGTATTTGCTATCCATACCTTAAACAAAACTTCTCTGTCAGATCACAGCCCCAGCAATTGTGTAACCACAAGGAGCTGTGCAACCAGGACACCACTAAAAAAAAAAAAAAGACAAATCTGATGTTTAGCATTCATTTTAATAACATAAAACCAAGAGTAAAGCATCTCCATCTGTGGTTGCCTGCCCTCTTCCAGCTGAAAGCCTGCATCTGTCACCTACCTGGGCTTGTAATTGGAGTGGGTTCTGTAGCTTTTCTTCACTGACTAGAGACAGGCCCTGGGGAGTATCTAAAACAGGATCAATAGCCCTTCATCACTAAGGAGTTCTGTCAAAGGCTCGCAAACATCCTGCGTTTATTTCAGTACTGGTATCACCACATGTTTACATGTAGCATACAGTGGAACCCTTTAGCCGCACATGACCTATGTGGAAATAAGGGAATTCCCGTTTCAGAAAGCAGTTTTGGTTGCTAATACATTTGTTTTCAAGCAGCATCTGGAAACTGAGAGTGCAATATTAACAGGCTCTTGGAAATAACAAAGAAAGGATCTAATCTGCTGCAGCATCTCATTGTTATCAGTGTAGTCTGCATATGAATCCTCCTCAGTTATGGAGTTTCCAGAGTTATTTCTACTCCTGAAAAAGAGTGTTTTGTTTAAATACAACAGGCACTACAAATATCTATCAATATTCCAGATTCCCATACAGAAGGTTCCAAGATGAGTCCCGTTGCTTGACTGCCTGCTCAGCAGTTGCTAGCTGTCCTTCTGCACCTTAGTCCTTAATTTGCTGAGCTCCTCTTCTAAGCATTTAATGTGCTCCTTGAGCGCAGCTTTGTCCTGTTGCGCTCTCTGGTTTGCTTGGCACCGGGCTTCTTCTATCTTCCGCTCATACCACTTCTCCATCTGTGTGGAGACAGCCTCGAAGAAGTACTGTGTTATCTCCAGGGCCTGGGAGGTGTCTCTGAGGGGAGGGGCAGGCGGCTGTCCTGCAGGCGGGGGGCAGGGCTGCTGCTCCTGGCTCTGGTGTGCCCCGCCATGGTGCACAGCTTTGTGCCTCGACTGCCCACTCCTGCTGGACTTTTTTGTCTGAGTTCCTTTGTCGATGAAGTATCCGCCCTGTGGTTCAGTCTTTGCAGGTTCAGTCAATGGCTGCAAAGCAGCTTGAACCTTAACATGTCTTAATTTGGAGCCCAGAAGTTCGGAGGAGGGCAGCTCCTGCTGGAACTTTTGGAACGTGCTGGCACTAACAGCTTTGTCCTTTGGCCTGACATCTTGAGCAGGGGCAGAGGAAGAAACTGGTCCGCCGGCCACTGACTGTTGCTCTGTACCTACAGAATAAAATATAGACAATATGTTAGGAAAAGCTCTGGGCATTTATTTTAGCATTCAGAAGCCCTCATTGTTTGATGAATGATGCAGTTTCCCACGTATCATGCTGTGTACCTTGTACAGGCTTATATTAGTTTAAAACATCTTCACAGTCAGGTGATGTAATAAAGAGAAAAGCTGGCTCAGGCAGGGAGGTGCTGCACTGCGGCCGTGGGTCTACACACTGACCACTGTGAGGGTGGTGAGGCACTGCAACAGGTTGCCTGTAGAAGTTGTGGATTTCCCATCCTCGGAAGTGTGCAAGGCCAGGTTGGATGGGGCTCGGAGCAATGTGGTGTAGTCAAAGGTGTCCCTGCCCATGGCAGGAGGGTTGAAACTAGATGATCTTTAGAGTCCCTTCCAACTCAAACCATTCATGATTCTATGACTTCATCAGAAGGATGTGTAACAAACATCAGTCTAGGTTTCCAAAGTATGTCTGCTGATATTTATGAACACCCTCGTTCTATAAAACTTGGAGCCCCGGTAATTATGAAAAGGTCTCACATTTTGTAGTTTTGAACTGTTCAATGCAGAAAAGCTCACACTTTCATACCACAAGGTCTCCTACGTGCCTTTCTAATCTGATGGGGCATCCATGTCCATGTCTGTTCACTCTGCATTATACTTGGCTGTGGAGACCTGGCTTTTCTGCCCACATCTTTATTTTTTCTCAAAAGTTTCCAAAGCCAAGCATATAGAGGTGGCTTAAACCATATCTTCAGGTGGCCTTGATCCCTGAATGGGCTTTTGAGGTTCTCAGCTATTTTTATTCTTGCCAAATGAACTAAAAATTAAACAGACTTTGGTTCAAGAGAAGAGGAAAAAGAGGTTTATTCTATATACTTGCAGTTTGAATATTAACATGGGAAATTAGTATTTTAGGTTCACATCTCTGCCCTTACAGGTTCCAAACATCTAAAAAGCACTAAATAACAATACACTTTTTTCAGTAGACTTCGGATAATTTGCACAAACCTGCTTTCCTGACAGACAGCAGGGTGGGAGCATTTCTGCAGAAGGTGGAAAAATTTCAGAAAACAGAATTATTCGGAGCACCAAAGGACGTGGCTTCAAAGACACCAGAAGTATCAGGATGAGTCAGCAGAATTCCACCCAGCCATGTCTTAAAATTTCCCACTGCCTTTCTTGAAAGCATATTCTAATCCCAAAACATTAGGCATATGGATGAGGGGAAGCACACAGCCGGAGTTACTATATGAGATGTTAAAGCATCCCTCAGTTAATTAGCTTGCCCTTGAATAAATATGACATCTAAGTACCTGGCATGGTTGTACCCAATGCACCATCCTGTTTCACGCAAAAGTGTTTCCCAAAGCTCTGTTCTGGCATCTGGACTCTGCTCCTTCCCCCATCTTCCAAGAGGCTATTGGGAAGCGTGACATAGGAATGCTGGTGGGAGCCCTCTGACTGCAGCACAGCCTGGTTGGCTTTACAGTCCTTGGCACTGTGGGGGTGGTTGTCTGTATCCAGGGTCTCGGTGAGAGACTCACAAGTGGACAGAGTTGATTTTGGTCTTGATGACCTGGAGTCTCCAGAAAGTTTGAGCTCCAGGTTCTGAATCTTCAACAAGCACCAAGTCTTCAGCTCATCGACCAAGGAAATCTATGAGAAAGAGGCTGCAAATTAGACGATCCTATGATGAGATCCTACGGTTCCTGGGCTGCTGAGGATGTGAGGCAAGGACAAAGAGAAGCAAGCTGGGTATCTGGGCTTCAACTCCCTGTACAGATGTGCATGCTGTCACTGGGGGTATTTAAAGGACTGCAAATCAGAAAAGGTGAAAAACTATGCATTAGCTAATGAAAGGCACCCTCTTTTCTCCAAGCCACCACCTCTTAGATATGACTTCAAATGCAACTCTAAGTCCTCTAATCAGGAATGACTTGTTTAATCATACAGCCAATGATACTTTCTAAGTGCAAGGAACATCATGTGGCCAAAGCTGACTTTTTTTAACGCTGAAATTTAAATTAGACCCTTGTGGAATCCAGCTTTATATCATTACCAACCTGGGCTTCTCTGTTCATTCAGTGATAAAGACGAGTTCCACACTAAATAATAAATCACTAACAGCTTTCAGATTACAAAGGTGCTTAATAAGTGTCAGCTTCAGAGTAATTTGAATAATTTAAAACAGGAGTAGCTCTTCCACCCTGTTGTTCATACGACATCATGAATTAGGTCAAGCCCTCCTAGGCACAAGGACATTTAGTCAATGTGTTTAGTAAAGCCCATTTCTCTTTCCCCAGCAGTTTCAATTAGACCCAACAGAGCAGGAACAGCTGATATTGCTTAATTCAGTGCACCTGAAGTATCACTCCAGCATCTCGTTTCTTAAATGGAGATTACAAGGAGATGGAGTACAAGCCTAGACTTTCAGCAGCCAGTATAATACTTACGTCTCTTACGATGACATAAAAACTAAAGTTGCCTTAGTTTGGTAAGTACCTTTCTCTACAGAACAGTGTTTTGTGGATGGTAGACCCAAAATACTGTCTTAATCAGTAGTTTATGCAAGGATTATCACAGCTGCCAGTCTTTTAAAGCAGATTTGGAAGAGTCTTACAAAAACTCATGACATTTTACTAGAACAAAGTGTATTGCCCAATTCTTGGAAGAATACCAGTAATGAGAAAATGAACTGTATTTTAAATTTACCCATGTGAGTAGAGAAACACAAATTTCTTAGCAGGTTTTAGTGGTGAGTTTTTGTAGAAGGTAGAAGGGCAAGAGCTGGATCAGCTGGATCTCTATGGGAGCAGTTATTCTTGTACTGCTGGTTAAACAAGCATACAAAAAGGATTTGCCTAATGGCACTAATACACAGCTTGGAGGTGGTGCCCTGTTGCTAACATCAGAGGAAAGAACTGCAGCCTTTCAATATATGGGGGAAAAAAGGAGCAGAGTGAGAAGAAGGGAGAAATTCCCAAGGCCCACAACCTAATGGATGAGAAATAAAAGGAACAACACAGATCTTAGCCTTTGTTACCATTTGCGGATGTTCCTGCAGATGTCCTTTAATGAAACAAAAACTGAAAACGCAACTGTAAAAAATTTAGCAGTAGGACTTTTTGCAAAGCACTATGTTAGAAAAGCAGTATTTTGTTATGGATCCCACACTTAAAGCACACCAAGTTATATTACAACAGTGGGACTGGATTTCACATTCCTCATTTCTAATGCAAAAACTTTTTAAAATTGGTTTAGAGATGAAGGTGGTGGATAGGAATAACTTGCTCTTTGAAGCTCTTTTCCCTGTTTAAACAGATGAGATAAATCTCTGATATTCTCTCTGCCTACTGGAAAGAAATTCTTGAGCTGAGCTAACAGGGAGTAGCTGTTTTGAGCCCTACCTGCCGCTTCTCCCCCTCATTCTTTTCCAGCTCAGTGTGCTGCTGCAGGCGGTGAAGGCACTCTGTTCTCTCTGCAGACAGCCGCTCAGCCATAAGCTTGTCTAAAACACGGAGCTGTGGAGAAAACCACAATTCAGCTGAGATGATCACATTAAAAACCAAACAAAACTCCCATCTGTGAACCTTGTAAATCAAAGTACAGTCTGCCTTTCAGTCTTTTTTTCTAGGAACTCTGCCAACTACAATTAGATGTAGCTTGCAAAGGGGTTCAATCACAAAATTATCAATGAATAACTATTAAATAAAAAATAATTTAGGGGATCTTGAATCTCAGTGCATACATAAGTCAGCAAGAGGGATTCTTACAATTATGAACCGACCAGCTCTAGGGCTGCCTTCTTTCCCCCTTAATGGCTTAAGCCATTAAGATTCCTTGTCTAAGGAAGCACCAGAAGACACTTAACACATTAAATGTGTCTTTTCTCAAGACCCTAGTTTGCAACATTATATCCCTGTGGAATGTCACAATTCCCTGGTCTCGAGTATTAGATTTCACTGTCTTTTTTACAACATAAGAAGCAATAAATGAATCATGACAATGAAAACAGTAGTTAAGCTTAGGATACTTTTCTAATAGTCATAAGGACAAGCAGAGCTCTGGGTCAAATTCTTACTTGATGTTGAGTTTTGCTTTCCATCTGGCCCAGCTTAATATTCATCTTATCTTGTACTGTCCCAAACTCAGCTTTTATCTCTTCCACTGTTGCCTCCAGCTGATTCTCCAGTTTATTTATCAGGGGCTCACAACGACATCCATTTATCGGTGCCTGGAAGTGGTAATACATTTAGTTGCTACATCCCACCATCCTCTTAGCGCACTTGGAACATTATCACAGCCTCCCTGAGTCAGTCTTGGGCTTTTCTGTACCACATAATGCATCTCACCCTCCTGATAATATCTTACAGTAGCTCAGCAAACAGGCTATTAGTTGAAAAAGCACAGACTAGAATAAAAGATTGATCTGATTTATATGGACACATCCTAACACTCAGCAGTGTTGATTTCACTGGGGCTACAAGGAGCACTGAGGTCAGATCGTGTATGCTGTGGTACTGAGTGCTGTCTGAGGGGATACCATTTTAAAGGCCTTATTATTATAACCCTCGTCTCAATGCTGTAATTCTGAATTCTCTAATTCTGCTGTAAAAAAATAATCTGATTTTTTGGATGTGTGTAGGTTGTGTGCATTTGCTTTTTAACCAAATGCCAATAATGTGCTCTGTCCTTTTTCTGTACTAAGTGGCAAGGCCTCACTGCTTCTGTTTGCTCTCACCCTGTTGGTATCCAGCTGTTCCCTGACTGCTGGACACACCTCTGCCTGCCTTTGACTCACAAGACACCACCCCATGGCCCCCCTGCAGGAGGGGCTGCACTGACCAGCATTTAAATCTCTCAGGGAGATGGTCACAAAAGGCTCCCTTATGTGAGGACAGCTAATCCTCATCGGCCTCCTCTGCAGCCCAAAGGCAGAAATTGGCTCCTTCAGGAGGGTGTGCCAATAGTCCAAAATGGCTGTTCTGAATCTGCCTGCAGAGGAGCCTCCCTCTCTCCTTTGGCAGCAGTGCTTCACAAACTGGGGGTAATTCCTTTGGCAGGGAAAGGTGGGTGGTTTGCTCAGCACTAAAGAAAGCTTCAAAGTACACGTACTTAAGAAATTATGTTTGCTATTCAGGGCCCGAGGGCATCAAAGAATACAGCCAAGCAAAAACAAAAAGAGAGGAGTGTCATGTATTTCAGGAAATACTAAATGGGAGTCAAGCTCTATTAAGCTAATCTTTGTGAGTGGATGAGATTCGTATACAAATCCTATCTGCTCTCTGCACCTCTCTTTCTGTTTCCCAAGTCCTTCCTATGTCCTACCTGCCTACCATCAGATGCTTGGGGCAAGGAGATACTGCTTTTAATACATAAAAGGTCCTCCATCCTTCCTGATGTCTGCTATGGGATAATTACTTAGCTATACTAGTGCCCCTGTCTGGAAATTTCAGTCTCAAAACTGGAATAAATGCATATGAGTTTCTGTATAGATTCTGCCCCCAGGAAACATGGAATCCCCAAAGACATGTTGCAGTAAACAGAAAGAATTGAAACAAAATCTATTGAGCTTACTCAAGCTCTTGGTTTAGGCAGTAAGCCTTCAGTGCTCACATGATGCTTTCCCTTGGAAAAGTTCTTTGCATTTCCTGTCCGAAATCTTAATGTTTCAAAATATATCGTAAAAGTTCTTGTGTCATTTCCAGTCACTGTTCACACCTTATCTCCAAAAAGGAACTATTTTGTAGATCAAAACTACTGAAGTATGTCTTCTTCAACAGGCACAAAACCAGCTTATTGTTTGCCAGACTTCAGGCCAAAATGCAGCTGGAACCCAAACAAGGAAAATGAATCCAGTCATGAGAGTGCAGTCAATCAAGCATATTTTCTATCCGTTTCCTCACTGTGCCCCAACTCCTGTGCTGCTCCCAGCATCTCCCTCCCCTGCAGTGCCAGCTCACCTGCATCACCTTCCCGTCCTTTCCTCGGTACAGTGTGTAGAGCTGGTAGGCTCGGACCTCGTGGGGTGGGGGTGGGGAGGAGCAGTGATGTTTGCTTCTGCGCTTAGGCACGTTTTGCTGGGGCTGAGGGAGTGTCTGCTGATCAGCTGGGCAGATGGGGTCCGAGAGTGCAGAAACCTGAATAAAATACAGATGTTTTCCCTATTTATGAGCCCCTTGGTAAACTGTTCCAGGTGGGAATGGGACAAATCCATTTTGACAATTAACAGCAAAAATCGGTTTTGTCTGAAGACTATCTCTGCCCCACGAGCACAGCAGGGCTGCTGCCCTGACTGACCAACACACCAAAGGGACACCCACTTACTGCTCAACAACTCCCTCTTCCCTCTCTTTGCTGTTTTAAATCTACTGATACCTTTTCCTTTGGCTTTTTCTTTTTGCTCTTCTTCCCTTTGGGATCTGGTGAGGTTGACCGCGGTTCATCCTTCAGGTTGTTCTTCCTCTGCGGGGGCTGGTCGCTGCTCGGTGTGTCAGCAGCTGAGACACTGCCCTGCTTGAAGCAAAGACAGGGAGTTCAGAGCAGTTGCAGAGGTGGGCAAAAGGAGCCCCTTTGTCAATTGCCCAGTTTTAAGGTGCTCTGCTCCTGGGAAACTCTTTAGCAGCAAAGCACGACAGACTGCCTCAGGCAGCTGCCTCGGCCATGCACAAGTGATGGCTCCAAACAGACTGAGTGCTCATGGGTTTTTAGTAACAGTCCCTCCTCACAGCAGATCCAACTGGTAATACCAGGCTGTACCTTGCTCTGTACCACTTCATCCCGTGGCACCGACTGAGCTCGCCTTTCCTCCTTCAGTCTCTCTCTCTTCTTCCTCAGGCTTCTCCCACGGTTAAAACGCGAGACCTGAAGGCAGACCACACTGTTACTCAGTGATGTCACGCTCTTTCCTACCACAAAAGGCAAGTAATAGAGCAGACTTTTTCCACATCTCTACAAAGGACAATAGATAAAAGAGAGTGCACTGCCAGACGGACACTGGTGGGCCAAGAAATGTGGGTGTTTATGCCTCTCACACACCACTGAGCTCAGTCTACTGGGGCACTTCGCAGTCCCCTAGAAGGATAAGCAACTCTTCCTGTGTCCTCCTGTGTCCTTGGGCTGTTTGTGAAGCCAAGCCCAGGCCTTTTCATGCAGAGGTGACAAGGAGGAGGAGGGAAGGGGTAGCACCTGGTCTCATACCCTTCCAGCCTGAAGAGCTTTGCAGCGTTTTACACACAGCTGTGAAGTATAAACAGGACATTTTGTCCCCATTTCAAAGCATCTCCCATCTTGGGGATGGGACGTGCCTGAGGCAGGCAGCAGAGTGACACAACTCAGGAGCCTTTGGGTACAGGGCAACTTTATAACCCCTAGGCCACTGCAGGGAACAAGTGTCTCTGAATGCTCCATGCTCTGCCAGTCAGGACAGTGGGATCTCTGACAGCACTTAATGTTGAGGCTTAATCTGCACACCTGCTGGCCTTGGGGGCTGAAAAGCTCTGCATCAATAGACCCAAGGCCAGCCTACAGTGCCAGTAGAAATGTAGGCACCTTTCACAGCACAAGATAAGGAGCAGGGGATGTGGCCTCCCAAGGTTAACTGGCCTCAGCTCCATGTGTATGTGTGTGTTGGGGGAAGGTGTGTAACATACCTGTGATGCTTTAGTGAGGAGGAGTGCAACCTCGGGGTTATTGTGCTGTCTAGCAACCTCTAGAGGGGTCTGACCTGCCTGAGAGGAAATAGAAAACAGCATTTCCTTTAAAACATAGACTAGAAAATGTGGAATTTCTCCAACCATGTTAAGTACATACTTTGTGCACAAGAGTAAAGCGACTAACTGCTTTAATTTACCCTGATATAATTCAACACATATCAACCAAGTATTTTCTACCAAGCCTATGGAGAATGTTGAAGGGACTCTACATTCACTTAAAATACCAAAGAAACTCCATGTCCTGCTTACATTGTTGACAACGGATGCATCGGCCCCTGCCTCCAGCAACAGCTTCACCACCTTCTTGTGATTCAGAGCAGCAGCTACATGGAGTGCCGTATCCCCTGCCTGCAGGGCAGAAAGCAGGAAACAAACTTGTGACACCTTTGTAAAAGATGCTCAGAGGTGAAAAGACCTACACTTACTGATGTGACAACTAAGCTTAAATAAGGCCCGGTCAATAAAAAATTTTAAAAAAATAGCTGAGTTGGGAGGAAGGTGACCGGAGGGGCAAGGAGCTACTTCAGCTTGGGTTTGAGAAAAGCAGCAGGGGTGCTGGTGCTCTAACTAAACCAACTGATACGTGATGCAGCTTGGAGACAGCCCAGCTCTACCTCCAGCAAACGGATACAATAACTGAGGGCAGAACCAGTTTTCCCACCACAATCTTCCCTTTTTTTTTTTTCCTTCCCCTAGGTTTGATTATTTGGTGCGCAGGTGGCCGTGTATCACATTACTCAAAAATAATTAGATAAGTACCAGCAGCAAGATGGTTGGCATTCTCTTCACAAGATTCCTCAGGAAAAACAAATTTTGGACCCAAGCCAGGATGCAGTCCAGGTCCAGCATTAACACACTGCCCTGCCCTTGTCCTGGTGCAGTGAGGTGAAGACAGCCATGATCAGATTTAAGCACCAGTAACGGAGCCAGCAGCTGTTCAAGGGAGACCCTACACGTGTATATAATGCCCTCCTGTCCCCTTTGCCTTGCATTTTGTCTTAATAAACTTCAATCTCCGTGGGACTTGTGGTTCTCTATTATTTGATGCTAACTTAGACAAGGCATATTCCTAAATCAAATCACTGTATGTGCAAATATGGAACAACTTCACGTAGTGCTCAGGAATGAAGAAAAGGAATATCTTCTCTGGGCCAGGTTCACAGCAGTTGATTCTAATATTCAGTAACTCATTTTGCAAGTTAAAAAAATAATTTCCAAATAAAATTACATAGTAAATTTAATATGCTGAAACCCATTTTGTTTGTTGTATTATCTCATGACGAAGAAAGAAGATTAAACGTACAGATCAGAAAACATCTTTATGATCTTCAACTACACATGGAAAACTTTCTAGGAACATGGGAAAATGTGGCTAAGTACCACAAAATCTGTCTATTTAGCAGATTTAACACATTTTAATACATTAGATTCATTCCCTTCTACCACCCAATTAGGGTATGCTATAGGTACAGGAATCAACTACTTCCCTGTAAAACTACTACGGATGATTAATCCTAGGCTTTTATGTCCTTTTAATTCCCCCTTACTGCAAAATGCAGCAAAGAAAAGCATTTCAGAGGAATTCACACTTTTGTAGCATCTAAATGTCCGTGAGTTCTGCTTCATGATGTCTCTGTAATGGCCGTAAGATCATTAAATCACCTCATAAATAAGAAATGTGTTAAAGAAATGATGCAAATGCGATGGCAAAACAATAAACCACTGATATGTCATTACTTTACGGCTATTCTTAAAAGCTTAGGCATTTGGTGGTACAGTGGAACACAGAGTGAAGTGGGATTACTGGGGTTAGAATCCCTCTTCCCAACAACTGGCCGTATGCAAAGGGCACAGAGTCACGATGGGGTTCATGCACTGACCTGGTTCTTTTCATGGACAGAACAGAAAGCACTGAGCAGCACCCTAATGATGGGCAAGTGATTATAACGAGCAGCCACATGCAGACAGGTATCTCCTGCCTGCAAACAGAAACAAAGCTCTGAGCATGTAATCACAGTGAGAAAGCCTGCGTTTGTCATGCTGTTCGGGGATGAAATAATCCTATTAAACCAGAAAGACCCATAAATACCACACAGAGCCCAAACAGGTTTTCACTTCTGTGTGTCTCTGCCCACTTTGTTATCAAGCAGAGACAAAAACATCTGGCTTCCTTTGTAGATTGTTTTTTTTTTTTCCTTTGTCATGCCAGAATCATTATAAAATAGGAGGAAAGCTGCCTGAAACTGAAGTCACCTTGAATCTACCTCATTTGACAGACTGACACACAGTATATATGATCTGCATGTCTGAAAACTTTCACCACTCTGGCATAAAACCCCTTTAGGTTTTCCATATTTTTGAGAGAGAAGCCCTTTTGAAGAATTGCATGACAGTGTCTGGGTCAGGCCATCAGGACCCCGAAAGGCAGGAAAGACCAGCTGCCTCAGTCTGTGCAACAGCTAAAACCCTTTTGGCTCCTTCCATCTCTGCTCAAGAGATGGGTGAAAGTAGCGCATCACTAATTCCTACCAAAAGCATTCCTGTACATGAGGTATACAACGGTTGACTAGTGGTTTTTTTCAATATCATTTATAATATAATATAAATTATAATATAATATTATAATATAATCACAGATTAAAGCCTTTCTGAGTATTTCTACAAGTTAAAGCAATATAGCTAGAACAAAATCACACAAACATGAACATGCTGTTTTCAAAACTCACATTATTTTTGAGGTCTGCTCGAGATCCTCCAAGTAACAAAACACGAGTACTCTGGGAATGGCTATTCTGGCAAGCCAGGTGAAGAGGTGTGTTACCTGCCTTAGAGAAATGCAAGAAAATATAAAAGCCATATTTAGAAATTGGACATAAACATTAAAAATAAAACCTCACAGGTCTTCCCACAAGAAGATCTACCCAGCGGTGGGAAACTATCACTGTTAGTTTCCCAAAGACATGAGCTGAATGAGCCTGGAGATTGAAATCCCCTCTTCATTCTGGCAACAGCTTACTTGGGATATAGTAAAGGTAGAAACTGGACAGTCTAATGATATCTGCATTGGTCAAGTCTACTTGCAGGAAGGAAAGACTCTGGAAACTGTCTCATTCATTAATATCAAGTATTTCCTTTAAAGAACTATAATTCTTGTGTTTGGGGTTTCCCCCATGCACACACACAAAGGAACACACTGTCATGGCAAGGCATCAAGGGTCACTATGACTCCCATCTCCTAATGATCCTAAAACAAACCTAAGTCTGGCTGGAGCTGTAGGTGGTCTCACAGGGCAGGATGCAGATTTTAGGCTATCAAGAAGCTTCAGAAAGCACATGAGTCTCCAACAAAGATGAGAAGGGGGAAAAAAAGCCACCCAAACCCCAGAGAATCACATGCTATTGTTCTTGAAAAAAGCCAACATCCAATATTTATGGACAGAAATCAAAGAAGCATTTGCTTGTGTTTTGTCTTTCTAACACTGTGAAAGATTTTATTGGTCTGACAAGTTTTTCTGGCAGCATTTGGCTTTTGTTGGCCTGAAAATGTCTGTAGTTTTTTGCTCTTAAAAGCTAGAAATTAAATCACCTCAGGTAAAAAGGTTTCCCATGCTTATTAGGCTGCCTATTTACCTTGATTATGTCCTTTAATTTGTCCCCTGTGCTTTCAAAAACAGATCAAAGCTGCAGGGTTGAATTATGAAAGGCCAACTCTAGATGTGGTCGTAGGTCTTCACTCCCATGTTTCAGACTATTTCAGACCTGAATGTAGTCTCCAAGCTGTGGCAGACATGAACATTTTTCTTCTCAGCTCAGCTGTATTTAAGTGTAAATTTTTTCCCTCCCGGGTTTATCTGTGAATATCTGCAACGCCTTTATCATCTGCTGTTTGGCAGGTTGACCCCAGTGGGAAGGCAAGAGGTCCCGTGCAGCACGGGGTGAGTGAGGATCTCAGTGCTGGGAGAAGTCACGGTGCTGGTGCTGAGGGTCAGGGATCACAGAGCGGCTCATCTGGCTCGTCTCCCGTGGAGCAACAAATCTCTCACCAGCTTCTGGAGAGGGAGAGGAGGTCCTCATTGTGCCAGTCTGGGAATCTCCACTGAAATGTACAGACTGATGGAGGATCTAAAAACAAGGCTATAACTGATCTCATTGGATGATCTATCACAGTAGAAGAGTTTTTATTAAACCACCTTGACTGAAAACAAACTGCACGTCCAGGGTCATTGCTGCACAGCTACCCAGGTGATATTAACCATGAGTTATGGAAAATACAGAGTCAAATCTCTTCTGTCTTCTGATGCTTCACAGGATTTGGCAAATATAGCAGCCTGTATCTGTCCCATCCAGCCAAAATCACACGATTCCCAGGTGTAAGTCAACAGCTCATGGGATGCTCCGGCACATAGCATCAGCCCTGGCTGCCAGAAAAGCTGTCAGAATGATTATGCCTTGTCATCGGTAACACAAAGAGCTGAGAGATCAGAGAAACCATTTGGGGATTAAGTAGACTTAAGCTCTTCATTTTTCTTGAAATCAAAAGGGGTAAAAGCACGTGGAAGCATGCATAATTCCCCCATTTTTCAGCAGCTCCTGAGAACAGATCTTATCCATTAGAAACCACCCAAAGAGCAAAATGCTAAGGGGAGAGGACTGTGAGGGTAAGACATCAAAGGCCAGCACAGGAGCTGTTCACACAATATTAAAGTTTGCCAGTCATATTTCAGCCACCAACCCTGCTGAGCTATTCTGTGCACATACTTTCCCAGAGAGGTTGTCTCCAGCTGATATAGGCTGGCTTGTAAGCTAAATCTTCTAATTCCCTGAGGCATCCAAGCATGCAGGATAACCAGACTTGCATCTTAAGCCCACACCTTTGTACAGAAGTGTATGCACATATACAGACAAGTATATCCGGGGGTAGGAGCATAATGGTTCATAAGATTTTATAGTCTTGACTTCATAGTCAAGCATGGAAAGTTTTCTGAAGTACCTTTGATAAAAATCTAGGTGGATATTACAGCAAAAATAACTACAGAAAATAAAAACTAGTAGCTGAAATAATATAAAAGAAGGAATACACATAAAACAATATCAAAGATCATGTAATTACAGACCAAAGTCACCACAATTGTACAAACACGTGGTTATACACTGCAGATACGTGCAATACAGAAACACTATGCCCAGGCAACGTGCCTTTTTACTCTAAATCTTAGTCAGCTGTCTTGGCTCTTCCCCAGTTCCTTTCAGTTGTTGCTTTAGTGACACATTTACCAAAAAATGCTCAGAGATCCCATAAAGCCATCCCAAAGTCCTCTTACCTCTAATGAAGGGCACAGTGCCAGCTATGGGATCTGACTGACCCATCAGCTCAGGGATCCAAACCAGGACTCCACTCATACCAGAGACTGCTACCACTATTTCCTAGACTATTGCATTAGCTTTTGAATTAGTGAATTGAAGTGTCCCACAGTTACAACAACTAGAGTGGAACTAAAACCCATGCTTTGTTATTCCTTCCTCTAAATGGCTCACAAGGTATTATAAATAACTAAGGGAACATAATCCAGGTTCATTACAAGATTCTGGGAAGAGACTACGCTAATATATTAGGAAGAACTTAGTAACAAAAGATACACTTCCCCTCCCTTCCCCATGGCTTACATTCCTTTGGCTATTTAATTTCAGGAAACCCCCCACCATTTTCCTATTAGTACAATTAATTTCCATTTTAAATCATACCAATCACAATGAATCACCTTGGTATAAATGAGAGCACCATGGAGACTTCCACAGGAATGGCAGTGTTCCTCAGCTGTAATTAATGTATCATTCAATGCGCTATTGAGTTTATCCTGTATCAGCTGTCAAAATATGAATTTCCTAATGCCTGTGGATGAACCATCCAGGCGTGATAAATGCAACAAAAAGAAAAACCAAAAAAATCCCAGTAGGAGCTGGTCCCCCCACCTGCTGAGAAATGCCATGGCCAGGAATGTCCAGTTCTGAGAATCAGCCACCTTATACCAGAACTGAAAGCTCCTCCCGCATGGGTCTCACCTTGTTCTTGGCAAGAACGTTGGCTCCTGCTTTAACAAGCACTTTGGCAGACTGACTGAATCCATGCCAACAAGCTTCGTGAAGAGCAGTGTTCCCATCCTGATGAGCACACACACAAGAGGAGAAGGTTATGTGCTGCATAACCTGCTCTCTTAAAAAATATTTTCCTTTCCTTTTAGCTTATTTTTAGAAGAGGGCAAAGATAGTGTTATTTCTTTTGTCTGGAACTTGAAATTAGTTATATTTGTTCCCAAACTAAACTTAAAGCTTGGGATTCTTAAAGCCTGGGATTCTCAAGTTGCTGAGATAATCATGGAAAAATTCAGTGCTTTGAGTAGGGCCTAGTATGGTTGTACATTACTTTAATTCTTCCCTTAATGAGCTGATAACAGACTCTTAAACCAAAAACTATCAACCTAATATGCTTTTGCATAACTAAATCAGCAACTTATATTAAAGAAATGGTATAGTTGTGGTTTGTTTTTTTTTTTTAATGTAACTGTTGCAATTACTGTTGAAGCATCAGATATTTGCTCAGGAGTATAAACTATAACTTTCTCTCTGAGACCTTAATGTTACTGATTGGCAAGGCTGCCATCCCACAGGGTTTTGTTTCTGCCTGTTACCTTGTCTTGTCTGTCCAAAGCACACCCCTCCTGAATCAGAGTTGCTATGATATCGGTGTTCCCTACCACAGCAGCTCGGTGCAATGCCGTCTGATCACCCTGCGAAAAGAAACAAATTTGTAACTGGTACCATTCCCACCTCATTTTGACTCACTGCAAATGCAGGCAACACACACAGGGGCTGCATCTTCAGCGCACATACTGTTTAAATCCAAGCTGCCTTTGAAAACAGTCCCTGTAAACAACTACTATTAAAGTTTACAAGATCAATGAAGCAACTGAAAGTATCAAACCAACTGTTCACAGAATTTTGCAAGTCATCACAACCCCACACACAGCGCTGAAGCATTCTAAAACTGGTGGTATTAGAAGGCAGTGAATCAAACACGTTCGGCACGACGTGTCTAATAATCAACAGTATCTGCAGTGAACTGAAGGGAACTACAGGCTGTCGCAGTTCATCATAATGATCCTCCTGTACTTACACTAACTGGATGAGGCTCTCCTGTTTTGACTCTGATTGCTCCATCAGCCCTGCTTAGGGTAAGGAGCACAAGATGAGATCAGTCTCTTCTGCACCTCTGATGAATTTACCAATTAGTGCTAAGAGTGGAGGCAACTTTATGATGAGGACCACAGCTGCAAGACTCAATTCACTCAAGGAGTTGAGCAATCCCGAGGCCCAAACAACTTTCATTTCTCACTGACCTGCCACGTAGCAGCAATAAGCAAGTTTCTTACATCAGTTTATTTCCTTTATGGCCAAGTTTCCAAAAGAAATTATGCCGATGTGGTCACCTTGTCTGACTGCCCATCTAGCTCCCCTCCAACAACTGCTAAACTCGTTTGCTGACCTAGAGAGCCCAAGATTGATTTTCTACAAGCCTTCCAGAAACTGAAGACCAGGGAGACGCAAACCACTGGCCCTGCCCAGTGGGGGTTACCTGTATATTTTTATGTGCATGTTGGTGAGACCCTGATAAACGAAGGGAAAGAGAAGGATTTATGCAGCAGCACGTAGGGATGTAAGACACCGATCGATGGGAAAATGAGCTGCAGTAGCTCCACTGCTGCCACAACAACTGGTTTTGGCTTTTCTTTGAAATCACTTTGAACCTACAATGCTGAAGCACAGCCTGAGTTCACGAGCAAAGACAGGCTTCAAAGCTGCACACAGCCTTTTTCAGGATGAATAAACAGAGTGGGAATCCAATCCGCTTCTACCCATCTAGATAATGGTCACCACAAACACAGGCAAGGCAGAGATATGCCATCTATCCTGGGCAAAAAAGGCTCGCAGGAAGTTAGTCCTAAATAGAACAAAATTTCTCTGCTACAAATATTTATCAGATGATGGCATATTATCTTAAATACTAAAACTAGAGGAATTTCTGTGTTTCCTGTTCTACAGTCTACAACTCTTCAGAAAACTGGCTAATTTGAATAATTTGTTCTCAAAGGTAATTAGCAGCTGACTTTAAAATTGCTCTTCATGGGGTTCTTTTGTGCTGACACCAAACTAGTCATTAATCTATACAGAAAAAATGAGCATTACCAACTACAACCTTTCAATAACCCCTAAATCGTTAAATTGGCTTATAGTCATGAAGTTGATTCAAAAAAAATGTGTTGAAGGTCCTTTTTTTTAAAAATTGCTATCTACGTTTTTTCTCTAGAGGCTACATACTTTTCTTCTTGTGACTGCTAATGTATTTTAAGATATTTTGAACAAAGACAGTAATGGTTCCAAGAAGTGGGACTTTCAGAAAAGCACAAAGTGTTGGAAAATTGACAGCGCTGCAAGTGCTCTGAGCTTTTGTATTTTTTTCCAAATTCAAAGACAATCAAAATGTTATGGAAAACATCCAAATTATATCATCTCACAAGTGCAAGTGTCAAATAGTTACCAGTAACTTAGACTAAGTGGAAATTTGCTCACCAAGATGAGAAAGAACTTAATACCCTTTTTTGAAAATGCATGGCACTGATGACTGGCCAGTAGCTACTGCTACTGCAGCAATGGGTAATGTGGACAGTGCAAAAGTAATTTTATCTGACTGTCACAAAGTGGAAAGTAATCCACCAGCCTATCCCTGCCAACTGGTATTGCTGCACCAGCAAAACTACAGAAGATACTATAAAACAGACTAAAACAAGATGGCAACTGCCATGGCAGTGAATGGAGTTTGAACAATGAATGGTTGGTTTCTACTTCTTCACAGTCTAGGAAATTACTGTGGAGAAGACTAAATTGGGGCAGGAATTGATTGTACTGGATTTGGTTTGTAATTAAGGATCTTCTTACTGGGTCAGTTTAAAACAAGGCTGTTTCTGTCATTAGCCCAACCCCATCACAACAATTGCAGTGAGGTCAAAAGCCATTCAGCTTTTTAGAGTGTGTTGATATTACAGCTACTTTTAATGCCATCTCATTTAATTTCAAAACAAAGATATTTGTTTATTTGGAAAGCGGGAAGCACACCTCACTGCTGCAAGAGCAGGTCTTCCTTGGGGAGCCCAACCCACGTGCTGGAGCAGGACTGAGACAGCTTCAGCCATGCCCGACCTTCATCCCATACTCTATTCTGGTCCCTGAAGTGGAAGCCCCAGTAGGTGAAAGGATACAACTCCCGCAAATGGCAGATGCAGGTGCCTCCTGTCCAAGGTGTGGGCTTTGGTGTCAACATCTTCCCTACACAGCACGGGGACAGTCAGGCATCTAAGAGTAAGGTCCAACCCACACCCTGACTGGGCAAAATAAACACCTCATCCCTGTAGCAGGGACTGTCAAAGGATATCTCAAACCCTGTTTCACCGACTGAGGCACCTCCCAGTGGAGAGATGGCATATATCAGTGTCCTGGTGTGGGTCTATCCATACCATCCCCTGGCCACTCAGCCAGAGGGACAGAGCAGGACCTGGTCAACTGTTCCCTCAGACCTCAGCACAAACATTAACCTTTAACTGCTTAAGGTGCTGTGAAAGCTGAATCACCAGATTGCAATGCCCTCTGTGTGAGAGTCACTGAGCGCCCCAGCCACGGATGGCATAGCTCACCTATAAATAACACTACCTGTACTGCTGCACTCTAACCTGTCGTGCCTTCCCATCAGCAGCAGAGCAAATCCCTACCTTGCCTTTTATGGAGTCAGAGAAAACAGATACATTTTTTTTTCACAGCATGAATTTTCAGACAGTGTAATCACTGACTTGTGTATCTTTTATTAATTGCTAAAATAACTGTCCGTGAAAGCACTCATCGGATTTCTGCTTTTAGCAAGGCATTAGGGGGCTCTTCCAGAGGCTCAGAGAGCAATTACAGCGGTAAATGTGTATTAACTGTCCAGACTATTATGCTGGGCACAATTTATGATCCTATTTGCAAGAGATTTATGCCTTAGGAACAGACTGCAGATCAGTAGCAATGAAGAGGGATAACTCCAGTGCTGTGTCACACAAACATGACCTTGACAGAAAACAGTCTGCCTAAATGCAGATGTGGGCCCAAAGCCAAAAAGGCTTAAGTGAGGCTTGATAGAAGTAAGGCACTAAGATCTACACTGGTGAATCTTAAACCCCCTTACTCTGCCTAGCCCTAAAGGCAACTCAAACCCATTCCACTCCAATGCCCTGGACATCTCAGTGTGCAACACTGCCACAGGGCACTGCAGTCACAGTGGCACCACACAACCTTGCCCTGCTGCAGCTTCTCATGCAGACATCTCTCCTCCTCTCTCTCACCCTACAAGTGCTCTCCTCACGTGCTTGCTGGAGGAAGCTCCATGCATGTTGCAGGTATGCCCAGCACCCTTTGAAATGAGGCCAGTGAAGAAAGTGGCCACTGGCTCTTCTGCAGCAGCCCAGAGGTTACTTGCACAGTTTGTCATGACAGCACTGCAGTGTTGAAAGTGCTCCACTTTTAAGAAAAATCTTGATATTCACTGGGATAGAAGGAGGAAAATGCTGGGAGACTGGGATAGAAATCTGCATCCCCTGACGCAGAGGATGCAGGACTGCACATCTGAGAGCTCTACCTGTAACGGGGCTGTTACACAGCAGCAGGTAAATTTCCAAAGGGTGAAACCATGTTCTTTACAGAGAGCTTAAACACCTGCTGTCAGGAGAGGGTTACAGGTTGGGAGTTCGGAAGAAATGCGGATACTTAAAGCTTGACCTCTCCATGGACTTCGGCATTACCCTTCCTTTAGCACTTGTGTGCTGGCTAGGCTGGTGGCATTTGCGCAGTGTCCTGGTGTTTGCAACTACCTCCTTGACTAACTTAAAACAGTGGATGCAACCACTGGGAACTGGACAGGCATCTATTTTACATGTGAAGTTCACCCCAAGGGAATTGAAACAATTCAAGCGACTTACAAAACAGTTTCAGGTAGACTTCTGAACAGCTCTTCTGTGTTACTGAAGTATCTATTGTAGACTCTACTGCCCAAAATGAGTGAGATTTGATTTACACTAGTTTGTAATACATGTTATTTTTCCTTTCTCTGATGTAAAAAAACAACCTATAACCACCATAATTTGTTCTCCTGCACACTCCTATTCTCCAGAACAGCCATCAGTTGTACAATTTCCCTTAAAGCCCTTCTCCAGTGCCACACTGTACCTTCTTGCTGTCCTTCCATGTTCGCAGAAATCAACTGACTGCCTTCCTACTGGAGATTTGCACCAAACTCACAGAATGGTTTGGATTGGAAGGGACCTTAAAGATCATCTAGGGAAGTTTCAGGGCCTCTGGCCTTTGTTTTAAATCACACTGTTTTCCCAGCTGGATTTTCAGAGAGTGCATAGAGGGCAGGAAAGCTGATGCAGGGCCCCCAGCCCCAAGCCGGCCATGCAGCCATGCAGCGCCGCAGAGCTCGGCTGCGCCAGATCGCCCGGCCGAGGTTTCGCAGCATGCACCGTGCGAGGTGTCAGGCTCAAGGCAGGGGGGATGCACAAGAGTTCTAACCTCCTTCTCTCTCTCTGATCTTCTAGGTTCCTTCCTAGCCTTTCTCTTCTGGTTTCTCTTATTTTTTTCATCCTTGATTTCCTTCACCGGAACAACTTTCTCCTTGACTATTTCTGAGGTGTGTGCTGTATGGATACTCATGGACCACTCAGAGATGACATTGGGATCCCAGTAAGAGTTTTCAGTATTGGCAGGGAGAAGGAAGGAGTTAGCTCCCGGGGTGGCGTATTCTACAGAGCTGGACTCCACCGGCTGAAATTCGTAATAATCCCACTCCAGGCCACTGGAGGTCATTCTTCAACTAATTCATACGGCTCTTAACCATGTTTAAAGAATGTATCTGTAGAACATGAAGGGAGCGTTTTAGTCTCTCCACAACATTTAGAAACTTTTAAGTTTCTGCTTATCAGGTGGCAAATTAAAAGTTGGACTTGAATTTGTTCAAAACTCCAAAATAAAGTCTTTATGTTTCTCGTTATTTAGAAAAATAAAATGTAGATCATCTTTTTGGATTTTTGTGTGTTGCCACAATGACAAGGACCAAAATCAACAAAGTAATTTACTTTTCAAATAAATATTATACTCTCCACTCTCACAAGCATTTTCATATCTCAACCTAAATCTGTATTCCTGAAAAACAGCAATGAAATGGACAGATGTTAATCAACACTTGAAACTAAGATGCCTTCACTGCCACATAAGCACACAGTAGAAGTGGCAGAAGGGATAATCAATAGATGGCAACTAAAAGAGACTATGAACATATTCTGTGGAGCATAAACTGTAAAAAGTAATTACACAAGGAGAAACCATAAACAGAGAACTTTCTTTGAAGACCTATGTGAAAGGAAAGCAGAAATATTTTAGTTAATACCTATCACAAGCAAAAATCTTCATTTGAAGTTTTAGACTTCCTTCTCCTACAATACGTATCCAAACATATCCTCTGAGACTCAGCAAGTCCCGAGGCTCTCCTCAATCCCAACCAAATTACTAGTACTAAATACAAAGCTAAAAATCAAAATACATCAAAAACAGAATCTATTAATCCAGCATGCATCTATTCTTTCATATTAATCACCACATTTAGAAGTAATATCCAACTGTAGTGAGCAAAGTCCCTGAGAAGTTTGCAAGACAAGTGAAATTGGTCTTCTACAAGCTGAATATTTCTACAGCTGCAAGACTCTTTACTGAACTGAAACAATGCTAAACATTGATTTACTGGTTTTCCATTACAGCTTTACAGGTTTACAGATAAACAGCCTAGATTTTATTCCTAGAGGATTAAAAATAATAAACCAGACTTACTCAAAAAACAGTTTCCACAGAAACCCAATTCGACCAAACCAGTGGAAGCTCTTGCTTTCTTAAAGCAGCAACTTGCTTTTCTCAGGAAAACTGACTGTACTTGTTAAGTACCTGCAATTTTGTCTTAAATACCTGATGAATCATTTTTGCTGGGAGACGTCAAAAAAACATACCCAAGATACATCTGAATAAACTGATATTTCCACTGCACTTGCAAATATGTTCCATTTCACAGATGGGCATAGCGAAAGAATAAAGAGTGCAGGAAGCAAATGTTCCTCCTAGAAAAACAAGTTTCCCTGTGAAAGGCTGGCCACATCAGTACCACAGTCTTAAGTTCGTCAGACAAGCTGCTCATGTGTCACAGGGAATCAGCTACTCATGCAGAGAAGGAAACCAGCTTTCTAATTTCTATAGATATTTAACTCTCTAGATGCAAACAAATGCCTATGGGGATTTTCAAAAGGCACCTAGAAATTTCCAGTGTCCTTCTAAAAGTCATACAGATGCCTCTAATAACCACCTTTGGACCTTTAGGTGCTTTGAAGACTCTTCACCTTTACAGGGGGGAAAAAAAGCAACCCTAACCTCAAAGTTGCTCTAGTGTGCCATCAGAAGTTAGCAATTAATCTGTAGAAATCATGGTTATTTGACTGCCATTTCACAGTTCAGTCTATACCATTTTTCATCAGAGTGAGGTAACTAAATCCATGTCACCAGTCACTCCAATGTGCCTCAAAGCTTGTTCCAAGATTAGAACTAGTCTTACAGAAACCTGAGAAATTTCAGTAACTTAAATGTTTTACTGAATGAAAACAAATTTGCTGAAAGCTGGTTTCACTGTGCTGGTGCTTCACCACACAACAGTTTCACAGATGCAACCACCCCCACATCACGTGTGGCTGCCAACAGGACGCTCTCCCTGCGGCGCTGCACAGTGCTCTGGGCAGCTGCTCAGTACCTCAGATGCTGAGGGATGTGCCTACACAAAAAGCATCTCCCACTTCAGGCCAACATCACGACCGACTGTGCTCCCTACCTGACATCCTTTAGTGCAGAGCACAATGAGCTCACAGAGCTCAATGAGCTCCTACTGCATTTCTACAAAAAGCAGCAGATGATGACTCTCACTGCTGCTCACACCTACCTGGCACAACCAGAGCTCTTATAAAGCTCTGCAGCCTGAGCAAGAGGACCAAGCTATTCATTGAAAACCACCACATTTTACATTGTCTCCCATGCAGTTTTGCATCTCCAAATTGGAGGTTACATCTTTGAATTAGAAAAGAGAGAGACAGATTTTGCTTTCGTTTAATCTCACTTCAAAGAAGCAAAGGTCCACTGTTACTTGCAAATCATCTCTTCCCCTCCACTGCAAGCAAGGAAGTTTTATCTACTTACATCATCCTGAATATCCAGGTCACAACCTGCCTTCAACAAAATCTGGACAACGTGGAGATGACCCTTGTGGGCAGCAAGATGCAGGGGGCTCCGGCCATGCTATGAATGAGAAGAAAATATTAATACATTAGGGTGAATTTTTATGCATGGCAGTTAAATATAATTTTATCTGCTTTTCATCATTCTTCTGTTTGTACCTCACCCTCTGAAACCTGCAACAGCAGCAACTGACATATATTAGTGTGTCAAAGGCTTTACCTTAGTTTTGTGTATGCTGAAAATTCCTCCTCACCCTTCTGCAACATTTCAGTTTATCCTGATGACACTCTACAAAAGGGATATCATATTCACAGAAGGGTACTTCCTTAGAAATTCAAATCCAGCTCTGTGTCCGTGCCTAAGCAGAATTCATGACCCTTTTCCTTCTGTCCCTCTGGAGCACAGAACTGTCAACCACTTTCAACTTCCCTCTGTACAGCAAAGTTGCAGTGGCAGGTTAATTCATATATTGTAGCGGGCACCTTCTCTGTGACAGAGACAAGAATTACTGAATTGTTGTGCATGACAGATGCTCTCACGAAAAGGAATGGAAGACTTGTAGTCACTCCAGTGACTTCATGTGTGTGACAACCAACCTCATTTGCTAAAGATTTGTCAGGGGTTTTTTTACAATACTTATTTTTAAACATTATCTTTCTTTCTCACTCCTTCTCGCTCAAATCTCAAGGCATCAACATGAAAATTAAGTGAAACACATCAAGGTCTGTTCACCAGCAACACACTAAAACTGTTCGCTACAGATTTAATCGCAAATAAGCAAACAGGATTCCAGCCATTGCTAAATTCACAAAGTATCTTCACAAAGAATGCTGCTTTCTCTATTAAGCATTTTATGAGATAAAGAAGAGTCATATTACTCTTAAATTCTATTATATATCTATTATTTCATTACTGGTGCTGTTGTCTATTTTTCCATCCAATTATTTACCCTGCAAAGGAAGATAAACAGCCCTAAGATATCACCTACAGAAGGAGCAAACACTTCAAAAGCTATCTGACAACTAGTGGACTGAAGTAAGTAGAAGGCAGTTCTCTGAGGTTTTAAGCAACTTCTTCAGTGAGAAAACTACTTCAAGTAAATAATAAAGCAAGCTCAAGACAGGATTGTTTTCATACAGTGAATCCTATACCCACATAGCTGGTAAAACCTTGGTAACTCAGCCTCCTCAGAGCAAAAAGAAAAAACAGTGTTGGGATCCACAGAACGGCTGGGGACAAAATGTCTGTGTGATTACTGATCAGTTGCGTTGCACTTCAAAAACATTGCGTGTTGATTAATTGTCCTACATTATTGATTTGAAGGGCCAGGTCTAAGGGAAAAGTCCTCATCCACTCTGACACATGGGCTTCTCAAAACCCCAAACGCTGTCTCCTGTTAGTAGCAGCAGTTCATTCCTGTGTGGGAAACTTCCATTCCTGTTTTGCTGGAGGTGTGGGAAGAGCTCACTTTCAGCTGTCACCGCTGTCCGTGGGCACCATCCACCCTGCTGCCTGGGTGCCTCTTGCTCGATCTGGTCACAGGTCCCTAAATGCCTGGCCCTACGTGGAAAGGCGCTGAGCTGCACCAACCACGTTTCCATCAGCTTGGAGGAGAGCCAGGGCTATGTCACTGTTCCAGGTAACTCAATAGCAGAAGGCATAAAAGTTCCCAGGCAACACGGGGGGGGCGGGGGGGGGAAGAAAGAAAACAAAAAGAAGCCAAATTGACAAACAATTCCCAGCTATGAACAACATGTTTGGATTATGAATATGTGCGCCAGCACATTCAGATTTACAGGTTCTGACTTTTCTACATTACTTAATGGCAATATGTAAATCACCTAATACAGGCATCTATCTCACTTCCCAGCAGGTTATTAATGAATTATCATGAAAACAATTCATAGCAATCTGTGCATGGATCAGGAAAAATCCCAAACTAACCCAACTTGAAGCCAGCTCATGTACGTTAAAAGGAAAACAGTGTCAGCAACATGAGTATATCCCAACAGGGAAACTTTCTGATAAGATAACCAGCTCTAGCCACCAAAAAAATGCTGATATGCAGCCAAAGATACCGAGTTAAAAGTAAACTATGAAAAGTAAACTATGAAAACAGAATAGGAGTTTGTATGAATATCAGGGGCATGTTTTCCTCAACCATCACACCATCCTAGGCAACTGTGAGACAGACTGTGCCTGCTGGCAGGGCACAAGCGCAGGAAAAGGCTGCAAAACCACAGAAGATTCAGATCACATGCCCTTCACCTGCCCATTCAGTGCCTTAAGCCACATTAAAATAAAGCTGCCCCTGAGAATGGGCTCATCTGGAGGAGGCTGCCCTCACCTCAGGGAGCACTGCTGTCCTGTCCCTGTAACCTACACGACAGGATATGGGTGCTGGAGGAGAAGAGGGCACTTGCTGGAAGAGGCCGCTGCAGGGCCAGGGGGAGCTGCAAGAAAGGGTTGCCGGGATGCTCCTCTCACTCAGTGAATAGAGGTTCATGTTAACTGTGCATTTCCACTATCGTCATCCCCAAAGCATTCAAAACCATTATTCAGGTCCCTAAAACTCAGGTTGTTTTTTTTTTTTTTTTTTAAAAATTAAAAATTGGGTTGAAAGACTAAAGGATCACTTTTATTCCAGAGGGTTTGTGCATTTCAGATTCTCTATCCAGAAACAAAGGTTCAGAGGCATCTCAGCTACTGGAGACCCCTAGAGAGACCTTCAGCAACCAGAGCTTTTGCACAGCTGCAGTCCTCGAGTTCTTCCCACTTTAAAGGGACACTATAAACAAAAACTGTGACACTACCTAGGACAGGAGAGTGGGGAGGAAAATCAATTCCAGCACATTACACTAATTAGAGGCTCAGGCTTTTGGAAGAGCACCGATCATCTCAAGATTAATCATAACCCTGCAAAAACTGGCCATGCCAGATTTTCTTCCCAGTAACATTCAAAATGAGAGCAGAGATGGGTGGTTACAGATGGTACAGTGTTCCAGTGTGGGCAACACAAACACTAGAAAAACATTCCCACCCATTTTGCCACACAAACATGCACATAGGCAGGTATGTAAATATGCATGCACATGCTAATCCAGAACAAACCATGAGGAAGGGACAAGGAGTTTGGGTGCCCCTCACGCTGTGATGACAAACTTGGAGCACAGCAAGCTTTGGAGAGAAACACTGAATGAGTCCTTGCCACAGCAGCAACAGTCAGGGCTGCTCTTGCCTTCATGTCTGTAAGTCAAACTGACAGCCCACAAAGTTTTTCTCTCACAGCAGTGCACCCTCCCCAAAATATATAGGTGGAAGAAAGATGAAGGCAGACAGACAAATCTCCCTCTGTGTATCTCCTCCATAAAGACATTTTGCATTCAACATTGCAGCACCAAAGAGGGGGTGTATTGGGTCTGGCTGAACTGGAGTTCATTTCCCGTAGTAGCCCTCGCTGTGCATTGGTAGCTAGAAGGGTGTTGATAACACACCGGTGTTTTGGCCACTGCTGAGCACAGCATCAGCACTGTAACATTCCTTCCTCAACTGAGAGCAAGATCCTGGGATCTGCCTTATCCCAACCCATGAGTTGTTTTCTCTACCTTATGCTCTCCCCTGCCCAGCTGGGAAGGAGAGTGACAGAGCAGCTGGGTGGGCACCTGGCATCCAGCCAAGGTCAACCTGTCACCAGGGATTTATCTGAATACACACGAGGGTCTAAGAGGGAAAGGAATCATGTACAAAGAAGAGTGTCTCCTGGATGCTCATTGCAAGGAGACAACACTAAACCCAGGGACTGCTCAAAATGAAGACTACTGACTTAAAAGCTTGTGAGCATTGCCAAATATGAACTGTAATGATTTGGGGGTTATTAGAAATATAAATGAGAGACTGCTGCAACTTGGGATTAATGAACCAATAAAGCAGTCATTCACATGTAAAAAAAAAAAAGCAATTTGGACTTCTATTCAAATGTAAACAATTGCTTCATCAGGCAACAAATCATACAAATGGTCCCGCGTCACGGACTTATTGACAAAATAAATGGGACCTATTTGACTAAGGCTGCAACTTCCAACCACCATGACATGCTGCTATAGCTGTGGGGCGTATCAGGCTGCAGCCAAGCGCTGTAAACAGCCACATGAATTTCAGCAGTAAAATGCAAGGGTAGGATTTTGTTTGTATTTAATCTGTATTCTAACTTTCAGACATTGTCAGGCACCTGTCGATACATACCATTTAAAAGCAGAACTTTCAGAAGGGTATGTATGCCAGTGTATGCATTCCATAACCAAACCATACAGGGGTGCCTTAGCACCTCAAGCTGCGTGATCTTTCCCTGTGTTTATGTATGTCTAGATACTTTATAAAAGTACATTCAGTCCTCCATTTCACCCTGCACTTGTGATGCACAAGGACTGTTATTTATTCATCTATTCAGCACCCGTACAAAAAATGCCTATCCACATTTTACTGGAAAGCTTGAAAGCAAAATCCAAGTCTTGTCACATTGTTCACACTGATGATTTGTTAGACTGTTCTCCATGAATAACCTGCTTGCTCAAGTCAGCAGAAAGTTTCCCATTTACCTCAACAGGCATTCAGCAAGTCCCTAAATGTTTGCTAGTCCCTTTTCATTTATCTTTATTTATTGTTTAAAACAGACACAAATAGCTCTTCAAACTGAAGGAGTGCAAAAATGTGAAAGCACCAAAATACATTTCTTTTTTTTGTTTAACTTAAAACAGAAGAAAAAAAAAGAGATTGCTTAAAAGAACTCGACATGCTCTGAAGTTGAGACATGCCATACGGCATGTTCGTAACATGACTAATTCAAAAGTTCAATCAAACACACAGAATCACTGAATCAAAACAGAAGCACTACTTCTTGTATTTCCTTGGGCCTTTTTTTTCTGAGTTATCATCCCTTCTCTGCAGAATTCAATTTTATACCTATAATCTTAATGCTGTATTCTGCAGATAAGCTATATTCTGCTTCTCTTTAAAAATACTCATAAAACCCATGGCGCTACACAAATTACACTGAAAGTGCCTGTGCTACCTTTATGATTTCTTCTGTCAATCTTTTCTGTGTTTACCAGAGAAACAGTGCACTCCTCTGGGTGTGCTTGCTAACACACATCTTTTTCAGGCCCTATTAACCCTTGCTATTGAATGCTACACCCTGTGCAGCAACACAACAGTGAAACCCAACACCCAGTGACACTTTGTTTTGGTGAGCTGGAGCACAGAGGTTCATACCTGGAAATTTCAGCTCCAGAAGTGCCTTATTTCAGCCAGGCATCCTTGGGATGCACCAGAAGCAGATGCCTGACGTGACTGATGCCACTGCTTTCCATCCTCCAGGCAGCATTCTGGAAACAAGCTTGAGAGAAAACCTGACCTGATTTGAGATGTCACTACCACGGCTCCTCCTGTGCCATTTCTAGCAGCACAGATCCAAATCTACCTCAGCTCACAAAATGAAAAGCAAAATAACCCAGTAAAAGGACAGCAACATCCTGGGAGGACAGCAAGACAGATCAGCTCAGCAGAAGTCCCAGCGCTTTTGTGTCAAAGATGCAGCTGTCAATAATGTCGCTGAAAGAGGGCTCTACTGCAAAAAGACTGAAAGAAGGGACCAGCTTTCTTGCTTGGAAGAAAAGACTTAATTACAGCAGGTGCAGTTCCTACGTTTCCAGTTTTTGCAGCTTATTCACCAAAGTACTTGCTAATGGAACCTGCTTGTTGGATTAGTCCAATATGTGTGATTGGTTGTTCAGGGGATTTTTTTTTTTTTTTTTGCCCTTTTCATAAAGAAAACAGCTATACATTTGAACGCCTTTTCAGATGGAAAGGCATAAAAATGGAAATTATCTCTTTGTCATATTGGGCAGGGCGGCAACAGAGCACCCTGACTGAGCAGGTGCCCTTTGAGAAGAGCAGAGCCACGAAGAAGCCTCTGCTGAGCACCACACACCTTCTCTTGACCACAGCCCCACGTGGCCAGTGGCAGAGGTCCCAGCACCAGGACAAGCACTCAATGCATGTGCATTGCAGTGCCATCCGCTGTGGTGAGGGTCAGCAGCAGCAGGGTGACTTAGTGGCCATCAGCTCTTTATATATTCTAAAAGGCCCCAGATCTGGAACAAACCCAAGTGTCCCTTGCTGGAGTCACAGGAGGTGCACATTTCCATACTGAACTTCACCTGAACAGATGCCTTGCTAGTAATGCTGGCAAAAAGAAACAAGTGCATCCCCAAAGAAACACTAAAGTGAGCACCTGAACGCACAGATTCTCCAGTTGTTTCTTTCATATTCTTCTTGTCTGAAATCATCTACTTGGAGGTGACAAAAATGAAATACTATTTTACAGCTGAATTGTTGTTTACTGAAGCAACAATTAACGATATCATATGACCTTCCATATACAACAAAAACAGAACTGGACAAGCCAGCTATCTGGCATTCACTAGTACTTGATTTGTTACAGAAAATGCCCTTCATTTTCCTTAAGCTATGCTCAATTAATCCAAAGAACTCTCTAGCATTTAGCTCGAGATCTTAGTCACTTCAAGCTGTGGCTCTCTACAGTGTTATTCACAAGAACTGGTCTGTGCTTATAGATGCATATCAAAAATACATTTAAAGCCTACAGTGATATGGGAACTTTTTCTCTCCCTCCAAAGAACTTTGTCTTCTCATGTCTTCCTCCAATAAAACTCACAGAATCCAGCAGGAATTTTAGTTGACAAGTACCAGATCCAGGGGTCTTTTTTAATGCAAATCTCTATAATTTAAAATTAATTTGACAGAACAAACTGAAAAATGAATAAAAGCACAAGACATACAGGTAAAAGAGAACTAAGGCATGCACATGAATAGATTTATTTCTATGCTCCATTGTGCAATGAGTTTTATCTTGGGGGAGGAGACAGCTCTAGATTTCAGTTCATCTGAAAGCTTGGTCTACATTAGTGTGCTACAACAAGCCTGCCATTTAAGTTCCATTCTAAAATTAACAACCCTATCCTGAAAGTAGTTCTTTTTTTGCACTTGTTCTGCTTATTGAAAGACTGCACAAGAACCTGTTGCTGTGATGGCTAAAAAAACCCTTTAAATTTCTAGTTTAAATAAACTTGAGGCTAATTTATACATCCTTGCTCTTGCAACAACCTTGTCCCTAACTTTGTACATCTTTTTCTCCTTCCAGTCTTCGTGTGCCATCAGATTAGCAAGCCAAGCTCTTCCCAAGGTATGTTTATACAGCCTTTCATAAGCAAATACGCACACGCTCTCTCTATACAGCTAGCTGGCTGGATGAGAGCCAGATGCAAACTGGACACTGTGTAGACCTGGATAGGACACTATAGAGCCTGAACTTATGGGCTTTGATGGGGGCAGCAGCTTGGTCTCACGCCTCTTGGGTCACATTGCACTCACCTCTACCTGGCTCACAGCATGGGAGGAATGAGTGTGTGTGTACCTCCAGAATACCCCTGCACGTAGCCTGGGCTGCTCCTCTGAGAGCATTTCCACTCCTCTGACACTCCTCCATTCTTTTCTCCCTGTACTCCATGGGGATAACCCACAACTTTTAGGAAAGAATAGCTACAATCCTGTAGTACCAGGTCAGCTACAGGAATGGCCTCAGAGTTCACAGCTGTCCAAAAGAAACACGAACTCTTTGCACCTGGGTGCAGTTCTGCTGCCAAATAAGCTTTGCTTTGATTTTCCATACAAGGGTTGAACAACAAAGCAAGCAAGCCACTCTATGTCATATAGGAAAGAAACACTTGTCAACTTTAGCAAATCTGCACTATATCAAATTAAGCTGATTTCGTGTTTCAAAGTCAGATCTACATACCTTGTTTATTACTATAATTAACAGAAGGCATTGACAGTGGTGCATCAACCTTAAAAATGAGAAAGCGTCAATTTTTCAATTTTGCATTTGAATTGTGGATTAAGGCAACTAGTTCCATAAAGCACTTAAATCAGTGGCATAATTATTCTGGAAACCAAGGGATATCACATTTTATGTTCAACCAGTGTGGAAGCTAAATTTGAAATTACATTCATGCACAAATTTATACGAAATATAGCATCCTTTCTAACATTTGTGTATTTTCAGGTAGGTCCCTCAGTAGTCTTCAAAGCTCATGATCTTAAAAAAGTCAAACAAAAAAAATACGCAACCACAAAACTCTGACCTACAAGTCAGGCATCTCTAAGTCAGTATTTCCTGGTCTATTACTGACTACCTTTAATAGCTGTATATCAGCTACAGAGCTGCTTGGACTACAGAGCCAAACAGGCATCTTTATGGGACTATTCATATTTATTAATCTGTGCTTTGTATCTAGCTTTGTATCTTTGCCACTTATTCTGGCAAACAAAACTCACAAACACAGGTTGCCCTTGGATCACTCCAGCTTTCAAAATAAATATTATCTATAATTCAAACACTGCAAAGGGACTGAAAACAACTGTCACTGACAGATAAGTAATCTGTCTTTTCCTCTTTTTATCAAGTGTACTCACATTTGCTTTCTATCTGTAAATATTAGCTCCCATACATATATAATGTTCAAAACCAATATGGAAAGGCAAATAAAAATAGACACAATGGAGAACAACATCTCATCAAAACAGCACACCCCAAATCCTATATTACAGCTCTAAAGATTTAACTTACCTAATTCTAAGGACTTTTGCTGATCAAACCTTCTCTGCAACAGCCAGATCTACTTCATTCTTTATATGCTAGTATTATTTACAACATGTTTAGAGTTAGGAATAGGTGAATATTATTTTGAGTTCTCTTAATACCTATGCAGAAATCCTTTGATGCTGGCCTTTCCTCGAAGGTATGGGGAACACACTTTGCAACCCCCAAGTTTGGAACTAAGGGGGTTCTAACACAAAACGAATCAATGAGGATGTTGGGTATAAGTGAGGCTGCTGTACCAAGAGACTTCAGCGACAAGAAGCGCTTTCTGTGTACCTTTACCCTACCACAGAGGTGGCTTTTCCCCATCCCCTCACCCAGAGAGCTGGGTGCTCTGAATCGCCTCCCCTTGACAGTGATGAATCGCTCCATTCATCAGGTCACACAGTGTTCAAAAGTCAATGCAGGCTTTGAAAAATGTCGCTCTCCGTCCATCGACACACCGTGTTTCTGGGGACTCAGCGTTCATCACAGCTGCGTCCGCTGGGAAGTGTATAAAGACATGCACTATATTGCAAATTTACGTGAGCTATGAAGTATAAACTTTAAGGAAATCTGAACACTAACCTCAGTCACATTCAGATTGTTAAAGCTACGAAGGCATTTTCACAGACAATGGTCTAGGAGTTATATTAGTTCCCAGGGCTTTCGCAAAGCGTTTTTCTCTCGTTACCTTGGTAACCGCTACCTTGGCACCCCTGTTGATAAGCTGCACCACATTCTCCACTTGGCCTTTGTAGGCGGCTACAAGCAGGCGTTCTGAAAGCACGGCGACCACATCCTGCTGGCTCATGAATTAGGAGAGAAAGGTTTTCAGGTTTCTTCAGTCCAAAAACAAAGGCTTGGGATCAGTTCAAGCAGCAGGCAAACAGGCGAGGAAGGACTCCAGCTCCCTGGGCAGTGACGTTATTGCTATGCCATCCTCTGGACCTACGGATCAGAAAACAACACTGCTGTCAGCAAGCTTTCAGAAACAGAAGTGCTGCAGCAACTCCTCCCTGAGTGTTTGTCTTTGCACTGGTTTGGGAGGGGGTCATAAAAACGCCTTGGAACCTCATGAAGACATTGCACTTCTGTTACAATGCAGAGGGGTGTAGACAATAGCCCATTTTGAATGTGCCCTCATTTCCCTTGGTTGGGACAGAAATTCTTAAACTTTCGGAGAGCTTAACTCTCTTTTGGCCTAAACTGCATTTGTGTGGCCCCCTTTCATCCTCTCCTTCCCTCCAAGGTTTCCCAGACTTTAATTAGCCAAGGATGGGTTAACTACTGTTGGCCAAGGGAACAAAATAGTTTATAGATACTGGTTGCTGATATAAATATACAAACCTCTGCCCTGGAAGGATAGAGTGCAGTCAGCAATTAAAGGCAGCTGACTGTTTCCTCACAAGTATAAAATGCTTCATAGCCTCCCCTGAACCATCCCAAGGACACCTCAGGGAGGGATTACAACCTGCAACTGGGAAACAGTCATCTTTGCTGTCAGTGAGAAACTATGTTCCCCGCACAGTGCTGACATCATGCCCCATTGACCACAGAAACAATTCAGATTTAGAACTCATCATGCAAACAGTATGTTCATCTGCCTGGGCTCCACTGACCCGTCCAATGAGCCACCAGAGCTGAAAAGAGATTTCTGACATAATTCTCAGAAAATGTATCTACAGATCACTTTGACACATAGGATCCAGAGCCTGCCCATCTGGGGAAGATACCAGCTTTATCTGTGCTTTTCCCACTTTGGTATTTAATTGTTTCAGTACAGGGAAAACACACACTATCCAGTGTGCATACAGATGATTTGTCTTTCTCTCTCTCTTGAAATATCACTGTACTGCTCCTTAACAGCTACTATTGCGATACACTCCGCATAGTCTAAGAGTAATAGGTACAGGACTAGATGATCTTAGAGATTGATAGTGGAATACAATGTCTTTCACCCTTATGCTACCCCTTTGAATCCATCCCAAAACAGCAATAACTAAAAGCTATTACTGCTTAATGCTTTTGCTCCCCCCTTAACTGATTTGTTTTTCTCAGTTTAGCTGACAGTACAAAGCCTTTCCCATCATAATCCCACCCACTGGAGTACTGACATTTTTGCTAACAGCTTCAGTAGGGAGATCCTCACCAGAACAGCAGAAAGATTTTATTTCCACCCTCACACCAGGAAGACACTCCCAGCAATAAGGGGAAAATGCATGGGTGGTTGTGGCACATGAACTCCCTGTCTCCTGAATACTGGGGATGAGACCCTTCAATGAACATCGTTCCAACGTTACAAGCTTGTATTCACCAGTACACCTCTGCAACAAGAAGATGCTGTAGTCCTGTTTAACTGATTGCTTAATAGCATATTGTGAAACTCTGTGTCACCAAAATGGTATCCAAAGTCCCTGGAACGTGACGGATCAGTGATCTACACTAAAAACTTGTGATCACAGAAATTAAAACCATATTGGTTAATTTGTAGTAGTGGATGATACTAGCAGAATTTAATTTGCAGTCCTATGGTAATTTATATTAAAAAATTTTAAAATGCTTTATGAGTTTTAATTCTTGTAACACTCTTTGAAGTGAATAATATGCTGAAGAATATTACATGCATGTAAGAAAAAGGCCCTTGAAAGTGCAGGAAAGCTACTGGTTTCTCTGAGGTTAACAGTAAGTTATGTAAAAGTCAGGAAATAACTCCAGATAAATGACTCTCGATTTCTAAGAATAAGTATTGGGAAATACTATTTCCAGGTAGAAGCAGTGAGTTAGTTTTTCCTCACCTTTCTTTTGCTTTCTAAGTGCAAATGTGTTTGGAGCAACATGGAAATAGCTACACATTTCTTCAGAGAAACCAGACAAAAACTTTCTGGGCCTCAAAGGCAGTTTAACATGGGACAACATAGGAATGGTGCTGTGCCGTGTCACTGGACTGGTCTTACCCACACTCTCAATGTGACGGACACAGTTTGAACACCCTGGTAACATGGAAAATATGGAAGACAGAAGAAAAACCCCCTGTGTGCTTTACTAGGACTGTAGACATCATACTCTGCTCCTCTGGCACAGTGCTGTGCACTGTTTAGCACAAATCACATAAAAAAAGCCAAGAAATACAGATGGCCTACACTTAGTGATTTGATCTGTGAAAAACAACACAAGTTTCAATCTCACCTCCTTAAGTATTTAATTTCCAGTGACTTATGCTCCTGAAGCAAGATGAACACTCCCCCCTTCCTCCATGTCCCTCACCACGTGATCCCGGCCCCCCTGCTCCCAACACGTCCCTGACCCTCCCATCACATCCAAAGTTGCACCTCCATAACCCAGGAGCACACCCCACTCCTCCTCTCCACGACTGGCACACAGTGCAGGGCACGCCTTCCAGCAACGATCTTTCTCCATGAGTTTTTCAGGCAGTGGGATGGTGTGTTTCTGTGCCAGCCTCTGCCTGTGCAGTGGTGGTTTCCAAGTGAACTGTACCATCGATTGTTTGTCCCCAACCTTACCCATAAGCTGTCTGCCTACACTTTGGATGGGGTCACGCACAGTACAGTTACAACTCTGTGCATCTTAAAACATCTGTGGTCAGATTCTGCTTGGTTTTCTTACCCTTCAAATTAAAAATAATAATACTAAAAAAAAAGCAGTAACATCACTGTCACTGAGAGATTTCCATATTCACTGCAAAAACCTCAGTGGAAACATTTTCCTGACACACGGACATTTCTGAGCAAATCTGCAGAAACTGTGAATGTTCACCACACCACTGGAAACACACACTAACACGTGAACTGACACACAACACTGGACAGTTAGGGCTGCCAGGGAAAAGCCTGGATAACAGGTACATACCTATGCAAGGTAAATGCTGGAAATTGTACTCCCTAGTTTGATTGTGCTCCCTTTCTCTCGCTGTCTTGCGATTACTGCAGCACATGCCCCCCTGGAGATCATGATCCTCAGCCTGCCATGCCCTGCCATGCTGGAGTGACAGACTGTGACAGCCTTGCTGTTACCATGTAGTTTATCTTCTTGCCTTCTCCACCACTTGCATCATACATAAAAGCAAAGCATGGTGTTGATTCAGGTATCAGTCTTTTACAGGTATCTCCCACTTTGTCCAAGTTTCCAGCAGTTGTCAGTTCCTGTTCCCAGAGGGCAGTCACTGCACAAGCCTGCCTCCTGCTCCCACAACAGGTCTCGTTCCCCACGACATCTGCTTTACATCTCCTCCGCTGGGATTATTTGCAATTCATAAAAGTGCATCCGATTAGGGATAGGAAGCCCAGACAACTGAAAGACCAACTTTCCTTTTCTCCTGGGCTGGTAGAAAAAGAGGGGTGACCAGGGTGAGTGGGAACAACCTTCTTATTCCTCTCCCAAGGGACCCTTCCCTGGCACAGTGGCTACACTGGCAGTGGCATTGCTCCGCACCAGCTTTAACCCTCTACATGCCTCAGACACACAGTGTCTTTCCTTGACAACATCTGCAGCAGGAAGAAGGTACCAGATGCCCAAGGACCACAGTTAGAAGCCTGACTGCTCCTTTCACACCCAGATGGTGCAAAATTAACCCGACAACATGATTACAGGCACTGCATCACATCCCTGCTGCCAGCACCTGCTGCCCAGAACTAAATCCCTCATTATCACCCCCCAGATCCAGAAGCTCAGGGAAGGCACAAAGCATGGGAATATTCAAGCCTTCTGCCTTCAAAACAGCAACAAAAATTATTTTAAAAACATTTAATGCATTTTTAAATAAGAAACAGCCATCTCTGTGCTTCTTTGTTTAAGATCAAATTACTTACCTGGGGCAGGCTGGGAAAGCAATACCTACTTCCCCAAGCCTCTCCAGAGAAACTGGTCAGATGTGCTGCCCACAGGTTCAGTTGCTCCACTGCAGGGCAGTCCCTTCCAAGGATAACCTGCTCACCCCTGAGGATAATGTGCTCACCCCATCAGTGGAGTGTGGAAAAGGACAGGTTGACTGTGGATTAGTATTTCCAATCGGCAGCAGCGAGGAACTGTCCCCCGGCGCTGAGGTCCAGCTGCATCCCCACGGATTATGCCCTTGGCTCAGTGAGTCACACTGCCCTACAGATGCTCTAGGAGATGTTTGTCTGGGATGGCACAGCACGGTGTGGGTGGGCAGCCAGCTGCTCGGTGGCAGGGCTTAAAAGCTCACAGTTCCGTCCTCTCTCCCGTGCAACTGGCAGAGAGGGCAAAAAATACTCTACGCACCTTCCCCCTCCCCAGCTCCCTCCCCTCCAAACTGCTGCCAGGCTGCTTCAGTGGCCGTATCACCTACACGTCAGTAACAAAAAAAGCACAGGAATAATGATTTTCAAAAGTCAGAGGACAGTCCAGGACACATCACACATCACAGATACTGAAAGGCTAGGCGATAGACTCTCCTAAATTCATGGAAACGGTTAAAAACACCAGCTTCCTCTCTGAGGGAAGAGAAAAAAAGCCAAAATTATGAAAGATTTAAGAGCTATGAGCTAATCAATTTTATGAAGTCCCCTGCGCTAAATGGAAAAGATGCAATGCCAGAGCACAGGTCACTCTCAGTACAGTCACCAAGTTAAATTAGTATTTGAAAGAAAGAATGCTTACATAGCTAACAAAAAGTTTCTGTGTGCACCTACAGGCTGAAAGGGAAAAAAAAAGAAAAAGAGACTGCAGTTTTCCACAAGGGACCCCAAATTCTCTTTTCTAGTTTATCACCAGAAATTGCACAGAATAGATTCATAGAATCGTAAAATAATAGAATATCCTGAGTTGGAAGGGATCCACAAGGATCATTGAATACAACTCCTGGCCCTTCAAAGGACAGTCGCTAAAATCACACAATGTATCTCAGAATATTATCCAAATGCTGCTTCAATTCTGGCAGGCTTGGTGCTGTGACCACTTCCCTTGGGAGCATGTAGTCCAAGAAAAACTCTCAGCACCTGGTAGCTTCATTTTATGCAACATAAACAATAGAATAAAACAAATTATTTTAGAATACCCCAGTATTAAGATGTGGAGACAGACCATTTTGTTATGTGAGGGAACATAATAGCTACTACCTTATAATAATAAAATAGTCTTTCTAAGAAAACTTCCTATGTCTAAATACTGCCCCTCTGTTCTTTGCTCAGTTCTCAGAGAAAAACGGGTTTCTTTTTTTATTAGTGCATAACAGGATAATAAAATCTACGAAATGCTCCTTTTCTTCCTCTTGGCAAAGCAGTTTATCACATATAAATATGACGTAAACACAAAGATTGTGTTCACTTTAGAATAGCAGCATTTTTCAGCAGAGTGGATTATTGCATTAGAAAGAGTGAGTTTCCTGGAACTCATTTATCATTTACTGCAGGATATATCTGCCATTTCTCTGAACTGATTTTAAGAGAGTTTGTCCAAGACTTGCAGCATCACTTCCCTTTCAGTGATGTTTTCCCTAGTTCCAACATGGATCCAGTATAAATTACTAAGGAAAAAGATCTATGGATTTTGTTTAAGAGAGGACACTGCCTCTCACCCCTTCCTGCTCCAAAAAACATTTAAAAACCAGTCAAAGGTGTCATTGTGAGAACCACATCAACAGCAGCTATATCTGGAAAACAGCAAAGCCCCCCATCAGGTCAAGAACAATATGCTTTTGATTATACTTTTCTTTACAACATCATCAATACTATTTTTGGAGTTAGGTTTTATACCAATCAACATTTTGATCTTGACACCATAGACATTTGGTAGATTATATGTTGGTCTCTGGTTTGGTTTTTTTTTTTTTTATTGTTTTCATGATATATTTTATTGTGGCAAGTAAAATTATTCAGTTTTCATATGGACAGTTGCATGATTCATCACCCTAAGTATCACCACTGTCTGGGACATCTGAAAATATTTTCTGGGCTTTTTTTTTTTTTCTTCACTTGTTGCTATTAATTACTTCAACAATGACTATTTAGTAGCCTCCCAGGGAGCATCTGCATAACAGTTGCTCATCACGCTTCCCCCCACAACCAGACCAGACTGATTGATGTCACTGCTCCACTGCAGGCGGCCGCCTGCAGACGGACCAACAGCCAACCCCACTTGGCGACGAACATGGGGAGACAGCGACCGCAGCTTCCCCAACTGCTCTGTCAACTGCATCTCTGTCCCCTGACCTCCACTGTCGGCTCCACTGAATGTAAATCCTCAGTTGCCTGGCAGCTCTCGGGAGATGCCTTGTTATCACCTAAACCAACCTCCAGAGTTGCACCTGCCAAGGAGAACACTCCTGGAAAGAGGCACAAACACGTGGAGACCAACAATGACAATCAGAGGCAGTTTCAAGTCATTGGTTAGACATCACTAATCTTGAACAAAGAAAATTGTTTTACTTCCCCTCATATTTATCTCTTTGCCATGTAGCCCTGACCACCTTTATCCAACACACAGGTTAAATACTTACCACTTTCTATATAACATGAATTGGGGGAGGTTATTTGGTTTATCTTGTTGAAGTTTCACAGCTTTATTACTCTCCCTGCCCTCTCTTTCAACACCTGCATACACACACATGTCAAAACCATTCACTATAAGTGAGCTCAACTCTCAGTAAACCCTGTTAGTTGAGCGCTATTTACATGACAAAGCAATGTCTATTGTCTGACAGGGGACAGTGCCTGTGTGCAAACAGGCACATGCATCAGACATCCCACTGCCATTTGCATAAAACCAGTTAGGAGATCTTTCCAGCTGACTGCTGTTAAACAGAAGTGCTGGAGCCCAACCTTGGGAACGAAGCAGACGCACGGCTGTGCTCATGGGAGAGTAGGGGTTTATGTTATGCTCGCACACAGTGGGGCTTCCGGATGGGAGAACCGTTCCTCACCATCTTCTGTGCAGGAGCCACCTGCCAATCCATTAAAATGCCAAGCTGACTGCAGCACCTCACTGGGAGCAGGAAGTGCCATAATCCTTCCCACAGCCAACTCCCTTTGCTTCTCCACTGCTCTTCCCTCCTTTCCCAAGGTATGTCCTTCACTTTCAGGGTTCAAATTACCTAGAGCACAGACAGAATCTGTCATTCAGTTTGGGGACCCCACCGGTCCGACATCAGAGTGATGGTGCAGAGGTCTCCTCCTCCTCATGTATGAGCTGAACCCTCTTCCCTGCTAGCACAAGCAACTCCACAATTTCCCAGTCAGCATATAATAGTAATTCAGGTTAACAGTGCAAAAGCCATAATATTAAATTTAATTAAAAAAATTAATTCCTACATTTATAGATTTTTTTCCCAAGGCCAAAAAACACCACTATGATAATCTAATGCCAACCAGCACCAAGGCAAAAATGTCTATTTGAGCTAGATTCTACATTTTATATACTTTATTAAAGATGTGCAACCAGGCAGTTATCTGGAAATGCTCTGGCTGACAAAGCAGGGAAGAAAACACATTTACCAGCTTTTGAAATGTTTTCCAGCTGGCAAAAGAGCATTGGAGATCTTCTTCCTCTTCAAGAAAAACACGACTTAGGAGCTGCCAGCAGCGATGACACAGTCCCTCCTGTCCCATCACATCTGATGTCTTGGGAGAGCACTTGGAGATGCAGTGAGGTAGCTGGATCAGTGCCAGCCAGTGCAGCACCGAATCACAGACATGACACAAGTACCCGAGATGTTATGGTATTAGCACAATATTCCTCAATACTGCCAGGCATCTGGCCTGACAGCAGAGTCTGGCAGGTGGAGTGTCAATTAAAAGCTTAAAGAGGCTCAGGCTGAAAGTCAGTGGATGAAATCCTAGGGATGGAGTTGCCAGGGTGGGAGAGAGATGTATTCAGAGCAGCATGGGTGGAAATGCTGAGTATGTCCACTCTAATCCATGGAAAGGTATGTGCCTCTGTCATGGTACATACTGTTACCATCAAAAGAACATGATTTTTCCAGTTACATCCCATCACAGGGTACTGCAACTGCAAGAGGAAGCACAAATACCCAGGGATCTGGCACACCCTGGAAAATGGGCAAGTGAGAGAAACTGCACGCAGCAGGGAAGCAAACATGGTGGTCACATTCTGATGCACAGTTATGTCCCCACTAGTCAGCACAGCTGGGACAGTAATTCCCATTTCCTAATCTCACATGCTGATCCCCCAGAACCACTGTTGAGAAGCTGGCTGTAACTCTCAAGACAAAAATATTATTGATGGACTAAAACTAGCTGCACCTGATTCACACAGGGAACCACTTTAGGAAAGGTCCCAAACCTGCTGAATCTGCCAGAGGGCTCTCTCTGACCTCAGCAGACTTTGGAAGAGCCCTGAAAATCGTCTCCAAATACTGGGAAACAACTTCAAAGCATCTCTCAGGAGATCTTAGTAAGGAGAGAGCCTAGCCTTAGTGACTACAAAGTCTGCTGAAAAAGTGTGGGTTATACTATCCTATCCATGGGTTTAGGTCAAAGATAGAAAAGACTGCTTGATAAATTTATTTGCAAGTTGCAAAAAATCAATCACTATGGGATAAATATATTTTCTTTAGAGAGGATCATAAATCAATTCAAAAACTTTCTGCAGACATCTAGATTTCTCATCCAGTTGCTACACCTGAGTTTACTGTGTCAAATTGTTGGCCGCTAGCTTGAACAGGTTGATAATTCTTAGTATGTTTTAAAAATACCATGACTACCTCCTCCTGAATCTCTAGGTCCGCCTAATAATAAAAGAGGGAGAATGACTTTTTGCATGGGCAGATAAGTGACAGCACAAGGGGGAACAGTTTTAATTAAAAGGGGGAAGACTTAGATTAGACGTTAGGAAGAAATTCTTTACTGAGAGGGGGGTGAGGCACTGGAACAGGTTGCCCAGAGAAGTTGTGGATTCCCCATCCCTGATTCAAGGCAAGGTTGGATAGGGCTTTGAGCAACCTGGTCTAGTGGGTGACATCCCTGCACATGATGGGGGGGTTGAAACTAGATGATCTTTAAGGTCCTTTCCAACCCAAGCCATTCTGTGTATCTACGAACAGATCTAACATATTTGCTCTGCTTCACTGATAATCAGTGTAACTAGGGCCATTACAAATCTATGAATCCGATGCCCTGACTCCCATCCCTTCATGGCCCTTCACTGGAAAATTTATTAAGCTATAGTCACCCGAAGCCACTGAAATAAACCACATGTTTAAAACTGCACACATGCTCATTGGGTGAAGGTTTACACAACAAGAAGAAATTACTTCTTCATTCAGAGAACAGGAAAGTCTGTAAAACACCAGAGTACGTTATACTCACAGAACAGTTTGCACAGCAAACAAACTACTTCATTACACTTGCGATCTAAGTGGTTATTCTTGGAATGAGATTAGGAAACCTAGAGATTTTCATCAGTGGGACTCCAACAGCAGGAGAGCATCCCTGGTGCAAACACGCTCCTGCAGTACAGCACCAACCTGGAGAATGCTCATGCTTTTTCCTCAGCACTACTGACATTCTTGTCTGCTCTCTCCTCGTTAGCTTCTTTGGTGTCATTTCCTTCTTTTCACGTGCAGAGAGCTCCAAACTCAATATTCAGACCATGTCCACCGCCCACACGGCCAGTCCATGCTTAGCCCTGTGTGCTGCATGTTTGGATCACTCTCATATCTTCCACCCTGCATCTCTTCTACGCATGAAGATTTTCCAGATAAATGTAAGGAACAATGAGGTTGATTCCAGCTTCATTCCAGCTTCAGTGAAATTTTAAACAACTTCACAAAAGGATCAAAAGCCAAAACAGGGATTCCTCTGTCAATCACAGTTGTATTTTCATAAATTCTTATTTTAGATCTTGTATGGTACAGTCTACACATTTAAGCCACAAGTTCATATGCAAGTTTTACCATAGAGCTACCATTCATGGTAACAGTTCAAAAATCATCACTTCCATTCTATTACATGTTTTTCCACCCAAGACAGTCTCTGAACACAAATCTCAGGTTCATGAGAGCAAAACTAAAAACCAAACTGACTGCAAGAAGCAATCGCGTCTGCTCTGTCTGGTCCGACCACTTACAACTGAATGCAAATCTTCAGGACTCTCTAAATCTCCTAGTTTATGCCATCCTAAAGTACATTTCAACTGTCAGATAAACAACACTAAAATTACTTACCTTATTAATCATCATCTCGGACATGCACTATAAACGTCCAAAGTTAGATTAAATAAATCTTATCCAAGGTATCCATGAGAAACACTCCACTTTCTGCAATTTGCCTGAGGACTTTTATCTGCCTGACTTCACCATGACATTTCTTGTCAATGTAGATCACTTTGATTTATTCAGAATTAAACCACACTGACTGGAAAACAAATGCAAAAATCAACTGATATGGAAAGTATCAGCATATATCAGTAATGACTTGCCTTCTGCATGGACTTCAGAAATCGCACCACACTCTCAGGTTTAATTTTCTAAGCCCTAAGCTGCTTCTGGTGATGATTCCAAAAGACTGGCTCATCCTCTAGCATTAAGAATTTATTTCCCAGAAACAATGAAACACTTCAGTGCATGGAAAGCCCCTCCTTGTGCAGAGGAAGGGATTTCCTAAGGGGACAGTCTCTGATTTTGTCTTGAAAACATCATCACAAACCTTATTCCAGCAGGTGCACAGTGCAGTACTGCAACATGCTTACACAACCAGGGCAGGAATACTTTATATGACATCAAATACATAACTTATTCAAATAATGCACTAAGATTGTGCTTTGTAGTGGATTTCTGAACACAGACATTCACTATTCAAAAGTAAAAGACAACTGAAAATAACTGAGAAAACAGCAAGCATCCTGAAGATGTTCTCGGTCTCCCGCCGCTATTAGAAACTAGTGTTGTCCACCTGTTTCCTGAAGAAGGCAATTCAGTGCACTGCCCTTCTAATTCCTACCTGGCTCCCCTGTTTGAGCAGGTGTACATGGTTTACAAAACAGGACATCTCCCTTCCTGATATAGCTATTTTCCCAGGCATTTTCCCAGGCAACCTTCATATCAGCCACAGGAGCTGGTGATCTTTTCCCTTCCTTCTTAGAAGCCAGCCTTTTGCTTAGGAAAATCCCATTTCAGTGGGTTGTTTGACACTCCTTGAGCCAGTGGTCCTTAGAAGATGTATATAGACAGCAGAGGAGGCAAGGAACTATGTACAACAAAGGACAGAGCAGTGTGACCATAACCCAGTGCCACAGGTGAAACTTCAAGCTCCTCACAATCCCTAGTTACCCAGGAACTGGAATGTGTTTCTACATGCAAATCTGTATGGCAGATATTTTTATTCACTTTAGACAAAACATTTTAAAAGGTCATTTGTTTTTTACTCACTCTTAAGGATCTACCATTCAGTTTTTTCTGATGAACATTTTACAGCTGTGTCTTGCAAGGCAACCTCTGGTGAAGGACAACAGGGATTCCAGCTTCAGTCTTTTCCAGTGCTGACAGCAACGGTGAGTCTCTGTACCACGGTATGGTACACTGCTCCTGGGTGAGGAGAAACAAATCATAAATAGGGCATCAAAGCAGAAATACAGAAATTTAATACCAGTGCTTTCTGCAGCATTCAGCTGTCTGCAAACACCTGGGCAAACCCAGACATTTCCTCCTGAGGTTTACACACCCACTTCCCACTACAAACAAAACAAGTTCCAACCATGGCTCTCCAGTTTGATTCCCACTAACTGATCTCTGAAAATAAAATTGTGCACTTCCCACTGCTTTGTAAGAACAAGAAAAATGTGACAGAGACCTTCGTATCTTCCCATAAATCACGTGACTAATCCATAAAATCAGGAAAAGGACAAGTTCACAACAGCGTTCACAATTGATGGAAGTCACTTGGCCTGCATGAACTTTTGAGAGCTGAAAACTGCAAGGGATAAATAATCTCTCTTGATCTCTGAGGTAGAAATGATTGCTGAAATGCCAGTTCAGTGACTTCAATTAGAAAATGCTGTTGGACGACCTTACCATCCCTCTTTCTTACTAATTAAAATCTCCACATAATTTAGCTGCTTTTCCTATCCTTTTTCCTAATGCATTCAGATCAGCAGATGTGTTTATGTACAAAAAACCACCTGATAATACATGAAGGCACTGGATAACTAAATACTAGTTATGTCTGTGAACTGACCTTTTGGTACTGTTTTGCTGACAATCTCATTGTCTTTCAAATACACCTGTTTCATTTTAATTGGAAATAACTACTGAAATATAAAACCCAAATAAATAAACTGTATCTAAATTACAAGCAGACTATTAATATCCATGTTAAAGAGGATGTGCAAAAAGCCATAGCCTAAAGTTAGAACCACAGAAACAGAAACTGAAAAGAGAACTTCAGAGCTCATCTAATCCCTTCTTAAAGCTTGGATGAACCTATACACTACTTCTATTTAGGAATAAACTGTCTCTTCTGAAAACAGGTTCCCAAAACGTCTCAGAGGTCGTAGAAGTTCCACAGATTATGTGCTGTTACAATTGCACATAGGAATGGGATAAATAGAAGGTGGTTTTTTTTTTTTTTAAAAAAAGGCAACAAAACAACAACAACAAAAAACCACACACACACACAAAACCCACAAGCAAACCAAAAATGTAAGTGCTGTAAACCTGATTAAGCCTAACTCAAGATAATTTTGATTAGTTGTTCACCTCACCAGGTTCAGTAGCAACACAGCTAGTGGGATTTCACTTGGGTGCCTTATCTCTTATCTATATTCTTTGAAAACTGTATAGTAACAGACATAACTCTACCTCTACACAAACAGTTTATCTGGAAAAAAATAATACCTAGAATGCAGACTACAATGTATGAAATTTGCAGAACATGCTGCTAATTTACACATTATTTGCTAAAGGTTATTCATAATCTGAAACTTGGATAAAAGGGTCTGAAAGGTGAAATAGATCCCTATCCCATACTTGGGAGAAAATCAGGAGGCAGCAACTGGATAGACTGGCAGACAATGTAGGAGGGATCCAGCAGCAAAGCTGTGAACAGTTTAAGCGCTCAGGAATGCTACCAGCCTCTTGGTTGCCTATTGGGTTTTTTGCAAGCATCACAGTAAAGCAAGAGGGAGGTGCTGAGTGAGGCTTCCCAGTCAGCACCATGAACGTTTTCAGGTCATTCTCCCTGGGCACAGGTGTTTGTTTTGAAACAGGCCAAGGAGGGAACTGAAGGCAACAATCAGCAAGGGATGCAGTCAACATCTTAACAGCGAGCAGAAGATGAAAAATCACCACAGGCTTCCCCAGAGCAGCAGCACTAGGGAAAAACTCTCACGTTACCAACATCACCAAAGCATGCTTCATTTACAGATGCAGAAATTACAAGACATAAATTCTGGACACATTTTGAACAGTACAGAAGTACACAAAAGAGACGAATGCAGAAGAATTTGACAAGTTTTAAGTACAGTGTAGCCACAATCACCTAGGGGAACCCTGAATACCCTTTCAGTACCTAGAGGAGGCCTACAAGAAGGCTGGAGAGGGCCTTTCTACAAGGCCATGTAGTGATAGGACAAGGGAAAATGGCTTCAAACTGAAAGAGGGCAGGTTTAGATTAGATATTAGGAAGAAATTCTTATTATGAGGGTGGTGAGGCACTGGAACATGTTGCCCAGAGAAGCTGCGGATGCCCCATCCCTGGAAGTGTTCGAAGCCATGTGAGAGGGGTTGGGCTGCATGATCTTTAAGGTCCCTTCCAACCAAACTGTTCTATAATTCTATGATTCTATGATTTAAAGAGCTTTTTAAGAGAAACCTGAGTGGCAAGAAAGATGATGGTGTTGTCCAAATGATCAAAAATATGTAACTGAGAAAAAAAATTGGAGGTTATGGGATAAAAAAATGTAATCTAACATTTCCATGGCAGAAAGAGACTTCTGGTCCATAGAGATACCAGGTGCACAGCACCAAAATCTTCAGCACAGACACAGGAGTTGAGGTGGTATTTATCTCAAGATAGTCTCATCCAGAAGGCACAGAAAACAAAGATGAATTACCAAGGGCACAACCTCAGAGAACAATTACCAGAAAGATGGTCGGGGGAAGATCCTCCAGGCAAACTGGTGAAGAGGACATGATCAGAGAACAGAAGCATGGGCAGGATTTCAAGAACAACACTGGGGACTGCAGACAGATGACAGGTGATGAGAGGCTGAGGAGGCAGTACACGTTGTAACCTTTCATGAGGAAGAGGTCAGTAAAGACACTGCCCAGAATGAAATGTGCAAAGCTGGGCTGGAAAAGGCACTGGTGCATTAGACAGTCACACTCCACCAACAACTACTGACCGTATGTTGAGCAATGAGGGGAAGAAGAGAATTGCAGAAGGTATCTAGAAGTGTAAATGTAACTGGTGATGGCCTGGACCTTTATATGAGCTAGAAAAGGTTCAAATGAGCTTATGTTGTAAGAAAAACCAGAGGAACAATGGTGAGGGTGGATGCCAACAGAAAAGGTGAAAAAACAGTGAAATGGAACATGATCAGCAGGGCAAGTAGAGGGAATGCCAAAAGAGAGCAGGTGAAGAACTTCTGCCTTTACTGAAGAGCGAAAGGTTTGAAAGGCGAAGAGAGAGCAAGCAATGAGAAAGCTTCTTTTATCAGTATTATCTTCAAAACAGCTGCTCAGTTCCTACACAGAGAGAAAAAAGGGAACCTCCCAAGGACAAGCCCACACTGCCAAAAGCCTCACTGGGGCAGCAGAGTAAATATTTATAAGAAATTATAAACTGTCTCGTTTGATTAGTGCACATGATTTCAGAAACACATAGGTATTTCCCAAAATGCTCTCCAGTCTATGTAGGTGGAGGTATTTCTAATTTTCTTTAAGTGGGAAAAGAAGGTTTATATACTCCTCTCTTTTGTATCAGTCATGCAAGTCTTTGTTAAGGAACTTTATTAACACTTCTTTTTCCTCCACCCCCCATTTTTGATGTATGCACAAATCACTTAAAACACTGTAGCTGACATATAAGGGAGCAAATTCTAATTGCTAATTTTCTAATTGGAAAATCAACAACAAAACTTTAATTATCCACAGTAAGACAAGAATTCGAGTTTAAGAAAGCATGACTCTAGAACAGTAATAAAGCTGTCCTCATCTTTGAACTGTTGCTAAGAGTGTTACGCATTTCACTTCAGATTAAATATTGTATTCATCCGATGGGCAGAGTTCATTTGTACACTGCATGCACACAGGAAAACATACAAATCTGTACAAACCTCCGTTTAGCCAAACACATTATTTTTCATGCATATTACATATATTTTAGCCTTAGTTATTATATTATACAAGAGCAACCGTTTCACTGTAGAATCATCAAGTAAATATATACTTACATTCAGTTAATAAAAGACAAAGCATGTATTTCACTACCTTTGAAATACAAATATTTTAAGCCCCACCATTCACCTGGCAAAGTATTATAAGTGATGCAGGAAAATACAATGAGTTAAAAAACAAAGACTGATAAGGCTAGACAATGTTTATACCGATGCTGTAACTATTATTTAGATGTTAATCTTCTAAATCCAGGGGACACTGTTTTGGTTTAACAGCTCATTTGTCAACACAACAGTATCTTAGAAAATCAGCTGTTCACTGAAAGCTGATCTGTTTTTTTCTCAATATTGAGACTGAATAAGGTGGGGGATCTACTTTTCACAATCATCATCACTGATCAAATCCTATGTTGGTAAAACTGACCTAGACCCCTTTTGAAACATGTTTGTTTTTCCTCCTAATGGTGACAAATCTCTGGTCTGCCACTCCAGAGATACAGATAATGAACAATGCTTCCAAAAAAAAAAAGGCCAAACAGTCTTACTGAGAAGTGAGTTGCAATTAAAGCCTTCCACACAGTAGCCATAAAAAACAGACACAAAATATATAGCACATTCAGCAGCAAGCTTTTTCAACCTGTTCTAGAGAAGGGAGGCAAAAGAGAGCTGGCA